>NW_005871154.1:214484-217232 GCF_000147115.1 Myotis lucifugus
AATGGGATAAAGAAGTGATTTGGCGATTTGAATATTGAGGGAGATGACACTTATTCAAATTCAGCTCTAGCACTTAGTGTCTGTTTTCTATGTGCCAGACATTATAACATTATCTCATTTTAATTTTCACAACAACCCTGTGAAGTAAGTATTATTCAGAGAGGCTGAGTTCAACATGGTAGCAACATGGTTTCCCCGTTGTGAAGGAGATTAAATTCCAGGTTTTTAAAAATAGTTTCCACCTCTGAGATCTCTAAAATATTTATCTTGGGGCACAGGTGAATTGGTGACATCATTTAAAATAAGAGCTTTAGCAAGACTCTCCAATCTTTGTACAATACTCAAGCGATTGTCGTTGACATTTTAATGATATTAATGTTAAGTTATTCAAGAGGGAAATTGTGAGAGTTCAGTGATGATATAATTGGGGAATGAGGGGTTTGAAAGCGCTCTGCTATTGGCAGCTTATGTGAAAAGTAAACTGTCTTGCCCTAATGGCCTGTTTGCTCAGTGGATAGAGCCTTGGCCTGCAGACCAAAGGGTCCCGGGTTCGATTCTGGCCAGGGGCACGTACCTCGGTTGCAGGCTCCTACCTGGCCTCGGACCTGGTGGGGCTCATGCAGGAGGCAACCAATCGGTGTGTTTCTCTCACATCGATATTTCTGTCTTTCCCTCTCTCTTCCACTTTCTGAAAATCAATGGAAAAATATCCTCTGGTGAGAAAAAAAAAGTGCGCTGCTTTAGTGTCTGCATGTGTTCTACTTTAACTTAATACTAAATAATGGTGAAAGGCTGATGCTTGGTTGTACCAGACAGTATGTTTATTTATAGGGTGTTAAAATTAAGAGATACACCATTTTTTGGAAGTCAGCTCTGTCTGTGTCGAATGGTACCAAAAGAGATTGGGGGTGGGGTATAGGAAAGCCAGAGGAGTAGACCAGTGGTTCTCAACCTTGGCTGCACATTAGAATCACCTGGCCAGAAATCAGGATTTTTTTAAAAAAAGATTCCCAGATGATTCTAATGTGCAGCCAAGGTTGAGAACCACTGGAGTAGTCTCAAGGATCATGTGATCAGCTGTACCAAAATCAGCTGGGAGCGCCAATAAAGTTGCGTAAAGTTACTTGCTTTATCAAAATGGGGATTGTTTAGAGCAGAGGTGGGGGAGCATTCAGCAGGCGGTGTAAGGCTCGCAAAATCATTTCATCTGGCCCTGCCAATGCATTAGGGGTGAGTTAATTAAATATTTGACCAAATATAGCAGGCTAATTTTTAAGTTGATAATGTTGCCAAGTCATGAATGATGTTATAAATATCCAAATGGCCCTTGGCAGAAAAAAGGTTCCCCACCCCTGATTTAGAGACAGAATAAGTATTCCAGTAGGTTGATTGATAGAATGGAAAGTTAAGAAAAAGGAGAGAGTAGAAGACAAGAGCAAAGGGTGAACTGTGGACTATGTTGGGAGAAAGTTCTGTACATGAGAGAGGTCTGGCATGTACAGTATTGACTAGATAACAAGACTTTTCTAAGCTTATAGAACATTTCGGTTTGAAACACAACTAACTGAGTGAGTGTTTAAAGGAAGCCTGACTGGTAACTTGCATATGTTAAACAGTTATTCCGGACAAAGCACCACTTCACAAACAGCATTTCATTTAGTCCACATAGATGAGAAAATGGAAACAGCTGCCAAGAGGCAAGCCAGAATTTGAGCCGGGTCAGTTCCAATGTTGAAAGCCCTTGGCTCTTAACCACTACCATATTGTAACTCCTTACGCATAAAGTGTTACTTGGAGAAAACCTGGTAAACATGATACAAAAAGGCTAGAGAGGACATTGTCCATCTATTTGTGGCTTACTTTTGAAAACATTGTTTTCCGATTTTGTTCATACTAGTTGTATGGTTAAGACCTGACTCATTGCTGCTGCTATTCTGCCAAAACTGACCATTATTATGATACTGCTTCTAACTGTTATGCATTTATGCCCCTGACTCTTTGTAAATTTGGCATTTTAAAAGTCTCTATTCACTACTTTGATTCCCCTCTCAATTTCATATCCCTCTGCACTTTCATTTCTACTTTGAACCTCCTTTTTTAGTCCTTAATTCTATTACTACCCTTAATTAATAGCTTCTTTCATATCCATGGGTTTATTTACTGTGTCATGAAAATACTTGACACTTTCTTGTTCTGTTTGCTAGCATAGTATCTAGATAACACCTGGTTACTAAGTTGGGAAACCATATTGGCTGTTAAAGCGGGGATAGGGAGATTTCTGTAAGTACCAGTATTTAATCAACACCAGGAATCAGAGGTTGTAACAATTGAAATCCAAACAGACATGAAGGTTGAGCAAAACATCTTATAAGAAAACTAGTGGCCCGGTGCACAAAAATTTGTGCACTCGGGGGCTAGGGGGAGTGTCCCTCAGCCTGGCCTGCACCCTCTTCAATCTGGGACCCCTGGAAGGATGTCCTACTGCTGGTTTACAGGGATCGGGCCTAAACTGGCAGTCAGACATCCCTCTCACAATCTGGGACTGCTGGCTCCAAACCACTCACCTGCCTGCCTGCCTGATTGCCCCTAACCACTCTGCCTGCCAGCCTGCTTGCCCCCAACTTCCCCCCGCCACCAGCCTACTCACCCACAAATGCTCGCCCCCCACCCCCCCTATCCTTAATAATCACCGATCTCCCGTCTTTTTGAGGGCGAGTTATCAGCACATACCCCACATAACAGAAAACA
>NW_005871154.1:217332-250315 GCF_000147115.1 Myotis lucifugus
CCCTGTATCAGTGTGCTCACCCCAACTACCCCCCCTGCTGGCCTGCTTGCCCCTAACTGCCCCCACCCCCTGCTGGCCTGCTTGCCCCCAACTGCCCCCCTGCTGGCCTGCTCACTCCAAGTGGCTCCATATTCTATTCCATTTGTGTCCTTTCCACCCCTAACTTAATGCCGTGTCCTTAATATGTGGTTATGAGATGTCTCTGTGACTGAGCTGGGAAACCTTTCACGTTTCTCTTTCCTTTCCTTTCATCTCAGGATAACTGAGCTCTGCGGTTTGTGTGGGACCAAAGGCCCTGGGAATACAATGCTGAGCCCTCTGAACTCATTTTATTCTTTATTGTATTATTTGATTCTTGGGGCTGAATTAAACATGAAAACAGAAGAAAATATACCCTTAGATATAGAATCTGAGTCATTACCCGGAGATTTCTGTGGTAGTTAACACTGAGGCATGAGACACATGTATTTATTGGTCAATTTCCTCAACTATGGAACGAAGGTTGATCCTGCCCCTTGGATCCTTTGGAGGTTGGATATGATGCATCCAGAGGGATTAACTGGCAGCTCTGAGAATAAGATCAGAAGTCAACAGACACTCGTTTCCTTTACCCAGACAGACTTAGAAAAACACAACTCCTTTTATCATAATAGCAGCCAGGGTCATGCCTGTGGGAGGAGGAGCAGGGAATCAGGGCTTCCCCCTTGCTCCTTCCCCGCCCTCCCTCCCTCCATCCCTGCACTGGTCCAGCTGCTATGCTATGGTAGAACCCCTCACTCAGGCTCTGGCCCCGCCCATGTCACAGAGAGGAGCATGCGCGCTTCTTGCAGACACAGAAGCAGTTGTGGAGTAGGGAGGTGGTGGTTATTCCCCTGAGCAGGCACTGAAGTCCTTGTTGAAGTCTCCACTCCAGAGCCTTCAAGCCCTGGGAGGCTGCCCAGTGGAGGCGCCACATTGCTTTCAGTAGAAACTGAAGATTGATAGGAGCCTGCTGGCTTGGGGGAAGGACCAGGAGGTCTGCCTTGTGCCCATTCCCAATCCACAGTCCCGCTTTGCTGGTGGAGCCTCCTGAGCCCAACGCCCATGGCCTGGGCGCACAGGGGGCGGGCCACTGCCATCGCCATGTTCCCTCTGAGCCCCGCGCTGATGGCTGGGGCTGCACTCAGGAAGGGCTGCACAGGGAGCGGGCTGCACATGGGGCAGGGACCCCTGCCATCTCCTTGTTCCGCCTGAGCTCCGCGCCGATGGCCTGGCAGCACACGGAGCGGGCTGCACACGGGGCGGGGACCCTGCCTTTGCCGCTTTCCGCCTGAGCTCCGCACAGGGGGCGGGGCCCCACCATCGCCTCCTTCCGTTTGAGCCCCAGGGCCACTTTTGCCCTGCCACTGGGCTCTTAGCTGCCACTTGGGTTTCTGATCACCGAGTGGCAGGCGGCTTTCTTCCCCTTTCGCCTCCCAGCATTCCGCCTGCAGTATGCAAATTAGCCGCCATCTTTGTTGGCGGTTAACCACCATCTTAGTTGGCAGTTAATTTGCATATCGCCCTGATTAGCCAATGGGAAGGGTAGCGGAGGTACGGCTAATTACCATGTTTCTCTATTATTAGATAGGAGGATTACACAGGTATGGAACTGACCTGCTTTTTTCCTAGGTTCAATAAGTGTGTCTGTCTATTATGTGACTTTTTTTAAGCATAATGGTCCATACTGCAAACTGTACTGAAGCCCATTTTTATGAGAGAGTTGGGTAAAAATTGGTGGTGTGATGAAGAAAGGTATAAGGAAATATAGAATAACAATTGGTGAAAATAGACTGTAGAACTTCAGCTTCTTTTTAATGAGGTTCATCTCTAAGAATTGATACCTGTTTATGAAAGTTAAATTAGAAATTAGATATTACAACAGTTTTAAAACTTTTGAACCTATTCTCCTAAAATATCTTTTTGCTAATTAATTCCTGTCCTAAGATTATCTCATAGGTAATCTTAAAGTTTGATAGTATTTTTATAAAAACAGAATTGAAAGATAACAGTCAAAATCTTGGAGCTTAAAGTTTTGCTACTAAAATTTTACTACAAAGATTAGAGGAATATAGAATGTAATTTGTTATACTTGAACAATTCTGCATTATTTTTACCTATAGCTATCACACTCCTGAATTAGAACGTTATTACTATTTTAATACAATGTTATATTAAGTACTGTGTGCCGTGCATCATATTTGAGCATTAGTGAATTTTTAAATGAAAAGTATTACCGGCATTTGGAAAGAAAATGTTAACACCTGAGCACTAACAGGTTTGGCTCAGTACATAGAGCATTAGCCTGCAGACTGAAGGGTCCAGGGTTCGATTCTCCTTAAGGGCATGTACTTCGATTGTAGGCTCAATCCCCTGCCCCTGAGGCAACCAATCTCTCTCTCTCTCTCTCTCTCTCTCTCTCTCCCTCCCTCCCTCCCTCCCTTCTTCTCCCTCCCCCCTCCCTCCTTCCCTTCCACTCTTTCTAAAAATCAACGGGAAAATATCCTTGCGTGAGGATTCACAACTACAATAACCAAATGTTAACACCTGACAGAAATAACGTTATTTCTTTATTATAAAGTAGTATTTTTTTCTTCTCTGTTTTTGGCCAGATGCTTGCACATACCACCCAGGTGTACCAGTCTTTCATGATGCATTAAAGGTAGGAACTTGATATATTTCAGCCTCTTTGTATTTATAGAGTAAATTTAGAGCTGTAATACTAAGTCTTTATTTTCTCATCTTTTGTGACTCTGCTTTCTTAATGACCATTTTGGGATGATTTAAGCAAGTAACCCACCAAAGGCAGGGGCAGATCTTTTCCAGTTATAAAATTGTTATTGCTATCCCAACTCATTTTCTATACCCCTCACTTCTTCACTTTCCTAATTTTGAAGGGAAATGAAAGTAAGTTTTGAATCCTAATCCCAATCTGTCAGACAGCTGCTGTCTAATAAGAGCAGATCTGATTTTAGGAAAGATTGTTATAAACACTTAATGGTGCCAATCTCAGGACAGGAATGTAACTTTAGAGTGAAAGTCAACAGGAAAGAGATGCCACCTGTTTCCCACCTGTTCTTTGATCTGGAGAAGTAGTGAAATAATAGAATGTTGTTTGTCCAAGCTTTTCATGGTGAGTTTTTTGGCCTTTTAAAATGTATGATAATATGGTACATTTCCCATTCTATATCTTAAGAAGAAAATGTTGCAGCATGGCTACCATGGTTTTAGGTGTGGCTACTTGTTCTTGGGAACATTAACAATCTCCTTGAATGTTTAAATATTGTTGCTCCCTTTGAATTTCAATTATATCTTTCAGAGAGTAGTTGGATCTTTTTTGACGTTTAACTGTTCGATAGCCAACTATAAACAAAGATGTACAAGCAAATAGCAAGTTTATGTTATTCTGATTAGTTCTAAGTGAGGGAAACGGAAATTGAGACCTGACTCCTCCTCATGGCTTTTTTAGCCTTTTTACAAACTTGTAAGGATGGAAACTGGGATTTTTTTTTTTTTTTCTCCAGGAGTGAGGGATGTTTTAGCTTTCCTGGACTACCATTTATTCTAAGTTTAGTTTTCTTACTGTATTTTTTTCTTTTTTCTTTTCCTTGATGTTTTCTTCCAATTTATTAACCATAGTCATACTTTGCTTCTCAGTCTTCAACTTCCTACTTTCTCTCATTTTGTTAATTCATTCCTCTCCCTTAAATGTTACCTCTGTGGCTTCTACAACATATTTCCATTTATGTGTGTAATTGGCAACTGCAAACTGGTGGACTCTTATTCCAAAAATAGCCTGACCCTCAATCTTGCTCCTGCTAGATATCACTAACTCTCCAGTCATTCAGTCCATCACTCTTTTTTACTAAACATTGTCAATTATTCTGATTAATTAATGTTAACGATTTTACTTTGAAGTACTTTATTTCTCTTTACTCCAGTCCTACTGTTTATTGTCTCTATAAACATTTTCTTGAAGACCTAGACTTTCTAAGACTACTGGATTCACAGCTCAGTAGATTTTAGACAAACTAAGTCAATATAGTATCTACTGTTGCCAGTTTTTTACTTGATCAAGTAAGATGTTAAACATTACAGTAACAAAAGAAAGAACATTTTAATATTCAACTTAGAAGAGGTATATTTAGAGAAAAGAACAATCCTTCCTAAGAAACAACAGGAACCTTATACTCATATACTTAAATTTATCCTTCATTTTTTCTCATTTTACTGAGGACTACCATGGATCCTAGATTGGCATTTGGGAACAACTAGTCTATATCATCTATGTAGACCAGTATCCCCAGCATATACTAGATAAAATTCTTCATATGTAATTAAGACAATAAAGCCTTTTCTTGCATGGAATAACTTCTCTGATGACTATATTATTAATGCTATTTAAACCCTCTATATAAGGTTGTACTAACTCTTCATCTATATCTCAATTTAGAATAAAAAAGAATTACATTTCAAAATAAAGGAAATGTATTAATTTTTTCTTTAAAAAAACAAAATCAAAACACCTCTAAGTGCATATTGTGAAAAAAATCATTACCAAATTCTTCAAGCAGTATATTTGGGTGAGAGGGGTGGTGTGAGACCCAGATGGGTATGTGCAAAGCTGGCCCTTAGTCTATATTTCAGGCCTCCAAAGTCTTGCTGCCTTTTTATTTCCGCATTCTCTGTACTACATTGGAATTAAACTTCAAGTCATTTTTTGATGAGCCAGTTGATACTTTGTTCAGAAGTTACACAGTGGATAACAATTTCTATATTTTTATGTTTCCTGACTGAAAAGATCATTTAACCTTCAAAGATCTAACAATGCTTAGGTTACTATAATTATTTCTCTGGTTTACCAGATTTTTAAAATAAAGCACTTCACTTTATTTTTAAAAAATTTTTGAACTACATAAATATATATGCAAGTCACTTCAGGATTCAAGAAGATAAGTACAAGTAGAGTCTTTTACTGGGTTGTGGTTCTCATGCAAATACGGTTTTCAGGTTTGTTTTTTTTTCCTCATGTTTCATAGGGTTGGACTTGCTGTAAGAGAAGAACAACGGATTTTTCTGATTTTTTAAGCATTGTAGTAAGTATTAAATTTTTTCTAGATTATCTCCTGAAGAGTTCATATTCTGCGAAGCTCCAGATTTAAGGAGTCTGATTTCAGACGAGGCCCTGTTAACTTGCAGATCTTTTTTTTTTTTAATGGAGCTCACCTCCCTCCTAGAGTCTTAAAAAGCAGGAATTTATCTACCTGTTCTAGAGATTAAAATTTCAAGTTCCCCATTTTGATTTATGCTTGATGTAAGTAGTCCTAAAGCAGGGGTCCTCAAACTACGGCCCGCGGGCCACATGCAAATACAAATATTGTATTTGTTTCCGTTTTGTTTTTTACTTCAAAATAAGATATGTGCAGTGTGCATAGGAATTTGTTCATAGTTTTTTTTTAAACTATAGTCCGGCCCTCCAACGGTCTGAGGGACAGTGAACTGGCCCCCTGTTTAAAAAGTTTGAGGACCCCTGTCCTAAAGGAACATCAAGAAGATGGAAGACGGTAGGTAACAATTTAATGCATTTTCAGTTAGGAACAATACTTTTTTATCAAGTCAAAGATACCATGGAAATGTACCATTATTTTATATACTTGTAAGAAAGGAAACTAGAGCTGTTAATTGATGTGTCATTAATTTTATGGTTTCAGAGATGTTAAAATGTATGTTTGGCTCAGTGGGATATGGAAAGGTAGCTAGCATTTATTGAATGTTTGCCACCTGCCAGACGTGCCACGTTTTCTATTTTATTTAGTCCTCTCAAAAAATATCTTACCATTATCTCCTTTACTGATGAGAAAACTGAGATTTCAGAAGATTAATTAATTTGTTCAAGATCATGTAGCTAGTTAGTATCAGAACTGGGAATCAGATTGAGGTCCTTTTTTATAAATAATTTATATAATTCTCTTTGTGAGATCTGCAGAATTTGTTTCCTATTAACAAGAAGTTTGTGCTGTATGTTTAATAGAGAGTTAAGTAGATATTTATGAAATGTTATTCAGAAGCTTTTTTAAAAAATATGCATTATTCAGATATATCTATATATATAAAAGGCTAAGTGACTGGCCAGTAGCTATGACTCACACTGACCACCAGGGGGCAGACGCTAAATGCAGGAAGTGCTGAGCGACAGCAACTTTGCAGAGTTCTCTCTTGCACTCCGGGACCCCTTGGGGGATGTCATACTGCAAGTTTCGGCCCGATCCCTGCAGGCCAGGCTGAGAGACCCCACCTGCTGGAGGGATCCCGCTCACTCTGCAGATGCCCTTCGAGCCCTGGCGCCACCCCAGGTGTGGCCAGCTGGGGAGGGATTTTGGGAGGCGTGTCCAGCTGGTCTCACCCAGTCTTGCTCCGCCAGCCATGATCTAATTAATTTCCTTTCAGTGTGCACAAATCCGTGCACCAGGCCTC
Organism: Myotis lucifugus; assembly: GCF_000147115.1. Lineage (NCBI taxonomy): Eukaryota > Metazoa > Chordata > Mammalia > Chiroptera > Vespertilionidae > Myotis > Myotis lucifugus. Next base: position 223,825 of record NW_005871154.1, read on the forward strand.
TAGTTTACAAATAAAAGCAAATTTGGAGTCTTATTTTTAGTTTCTTAAAATAAGTCAGTATGATAAAACTGAACAAGAGGACTTATTAATAAAGAATTAAAAATAGTATTTTTATCAAGGCATGTGAAATAGATGAGAGGGCAACTCTTAATGAATACCTTTCACTAACAGGGCTGTACAAAAGGTAGGCATAATAATGAAAAGCCACCTGAGCCAGTCAAACCTGAAGTCAAGACTACTGAGAAGAAAGAACTATCTGAATTGAAACCCAAATTTCAGGAGCACATCATTCAAGCCCCTAAACCAGTAGAAGCAATAAAGAGGCCGAGGTACATGTTTTACAGTTGCATATTTTTGTCACACTTGAATAATAGCATTTGTTCTTAGTATTATGGATTTGCATAATTGCATTTGTAACAGTTGTTTGGGTCACCATCTTTTTTACCATTTTGTTTTCCTTTAGATAGATCTTTTATTTTTATTCCTCCTCAACTTGAGGCCCTGTACACAGTAAACTTAATTGCAGAGTTGGTCACTGTACCATCATAGTTATGGTGGGGTGGAGGAGCCACACATCCGTCTTGTGCCTTGGCTTGTGTCTTTCTCACTGTGACATAGTGAGATTCTGTAAAGGAATTGCCCTTTTCATCAGTTTGAGTTGAAAAAGAACTTAGAGGTCTTCCTTCTCATTTTCTCTACTGTTTCTTGAATATCTTTTAGGACATTCTTGACAGAAAAATTTTTAGTTCCCTTTCAAATCTAGTAAAGAAGAATGTCCTTTTATTTCAAAGGGGTCTATTATATTGTTACTAGATCAGTATGTGATTTTCACATTGAGCCAAAGTCTCTTTTTTATTTGTCTATATTTTGTCACTTAGAAGAAGCCTAGTGCCATCTTTTACTTTCAGATGCCTGAAACTGTTAATCTCATTATTACTGACTTTGATTTAGGTAGCATTTCTGTTAAAGTTTTTAATGTATTTGATTTAGATAGGATATCTGTTAAAGCACTTTTGCTCAGTAGAATTATATAGATTCTTCATACTCACCTAGACTCAATTTTATATTCCTACACATGCATATTGGGTGCCACTGTTACACCAGGTCTTCTTCATGTTGCACTTGAGTGCTGAATTGTTTTAGAACCAAAGTACAAGAATCAAAAAATGGATTGGACTTTGGCCTCAAATATGGCACCTGTTGATATTTTATTTACACTATAGACTTAGGGTTTCCCAGCTTTTCCTTTATTGATCTTACTTAAATTTATAGCATATTGAATTATATCAGACCAAGATAAGAACCCCAAGAGACTTTTTGAATATTTGATTATTTAAGCAAACTACTTAGAATGAGCTTTATTCCAACTTCACCTTATTAAAAATCATGAGAGACTTTATCAAATGCCTTGCTTGGCAGTCTAAAAAGTTTTTTTTTAATTATCAGAAAAAGACAAGAATTGTTGCATGATTCCTTAAGTATTACAGTGTACTTATACTACTATAATTGTCAATATGAGTTACTATTTTCTTTAAATAATGGACTACTACTAATTTTACTTTAGAGGAAGTGAGATAAATATTTTATCCTAAATTTGGTGGTATTGTAGAGATTTTGAGGTTTTTATGTACTTTGGGGTTTTTTTTTTTGTTGTTGTTGTTGTTTTTTTACAAAGAGGAAGGGAGAGGGATAGAGAGTTAGAAACATCGATGAGAGAGAAACATCGATCAGCTGCCTCCTGCACACCCCCTACTGGGGATGTTGCCCGCAACCAAGGTACATGCCCTTGACCGGAATCGAACCAGGGACCTTTCAGTCCGCAGGCTGACGTTCTATCCACTGAGCCAAACCAGTTAGGGCTTTTATGTACTTTGTTAATGGCCTCCTACATCAGAGGTTTTATTTCATTAAGGATATAGAATGAATAACCTAGGATTTATAATTTTATTCCTGCGTTTATTGATAGTCTTAATATCTATTGAGTGGCCTTAAACAGATCGTACATACATCACTTAATCATATGAAATTCTAGGAGATGCTGTTACTGTTTTATTAACTCTACTAAAATTGCCTGTTGATACATCTGAATTTATAGATAATATCTGTATCCACACAAAGTGAATTGTCTTCACCAGTATGAATATGATTCACTTAGTACATATTTATTGCTTGTTTATTATATACTCAGCATTTTGCTTAGGCATGAAACATAAAAGTACATCATGGTCCCTTTCTTGGGTACACTCATCTTGACAAACTTGGATTGCCACTCTATTTCCTTCCCATTAGCCTGTTGATTAATTTATTCTGTTGGCAATACCATGATTATTTGAGACTTAATATTTTAATATCAGAACCTTTTCTGTTAAAACTTACACATGTTCATACATAATAGCAGTTATTTGGAAAAACTTCTCCTGGCTGGTGTGGCTCAGTTGGTTAGAGCGTCAGTCCATATACCAAAAGGAGGCAGGTTCAATCCCTGGTAGGGCCCTGTGAAGAGGCAACCCATCAATGTTTCTCTCTTTCCCTTATTCTCTCTAAAAATCAATTTAAAAAATTCATAATGGGAAAATCTTGATTCACACATGATTTGGCTTCTTTCCATAAATAGGCTCTTAAATATATTTATTTTTAGTACAAGTAAATATTTTAGTACATCAATGATGGTAATAAAATTTCACAATTCTCCAGCCCAGATGAACCAATGACAAATTTGGAATTAAAAGTATCTGCCTCCCTAAAACAAGCACTTGATAAACTTAAACTGTCATCTGGGAATGAAAAAAACAAAGGTAAGATTTTGTTTTGTATGTTGCAATTATTTTTTGTATAATTAAACAATTATCTAAAAGCGAAAGGAGCTGTATAATTTACTGAATATAAATATAAAAAATATACATGTAGCACATTGTAGTAAAGAACTTATTTGTTTTTTAAATGCCAGTAATACCACAGAATGGGTATGTGGTTTATTTAAAAAATTAAATTATTTTTCTTCAATTCATTATTTTTTAAACAGTAAGATAAATTTCTTTGTTGATTGTAAATGTTTCCTTGTGCACTAGATAAAATATATTCTCTGACCTATACTTGATACCCATGGGAGGAAAGTACCCTTTCATGATTTCTCTTTCAAACAAGTTAAGATATTGGATCTAATACTGTATTAAGAATAGAAATGTGTCCCATAGCCTTTTAGAGATATCGGTAAAACCTAATCACAATAGTCGGCATATTAGCTTTTTAAATACACGAAAGGTCACAGAGAAAACTTAGTTACCTAAAATGCTTAATTTCAATTTATTTAATTTTAATATGTTAATTTTTTTGTAATTAGATTATTTTTAAAAAATATTTGTTTTATGGAAATAGTTACTTTTTAAGAATGGTACTACAGTAAAGTGCTCTGTTTTAATGTTTCTCGTTTGATTTTTTTGTTTCAGAAGAAGACAGTGATGAAATTAAGATTGGGACTTCATGTAAAAATGGAGGGTGTACAAAGGTATTTATTGTAAAATTTGTGTTGAGTCATGGGAATAAAATATTAATTTTGGAAAAAAGTGTAATTTCATAAATCAATTCAACACACATTTGTTTGCCTATTACATGTTGGACACTGTACTATGACTGTGGCTTGTGAACATTGATAAGGGACAGTCTGAGGAGCATATCTGATAGAGTCATGGGATTAAATAATCCTAATTTAGTCAGCACTCACTGAGAGTTTACTATGGGCCAGACATTGTTTAAGGTCTAGGAACATAGTAGATTAAAGCAGAAATCTCTGTTCTTGTGAAGCTGATAGTCTAGTTTAGAGGAAAGAATAGCAGATAGATAATTAAAATGAATTCAGATAGTTATGAAGACAAGGAAATAGAAGGAAGCTATTTATTTTTTTATTTTTTAAAATAGATTTTATTGATTTTTTTACAGAGAGGAAGGGAGAGGGATAGAGAGTTAGAAACATCGATGAGAGAGAAACATTGATCAGCTGCCTCCTGCACACCCCCCACTGGGGATCTGCCCGCAACCGAGGTACATGCCCTTGACTGGAATCGAACCCGGGACCCTTCAGTCCGCAGGCCAATGCTCTATCATCCACTGAGCCAAACTGGTCAGGGCAGAAGGAAGCTATTAAAATCATAATGTCAGAAATCTTTTATGAAGTGGTGACACTAAGTCAAAAATCTGAATTACGTATGGATGAGTTAAGTAAATCTTGGAGTAGACTCGGGAGTAGTATGTATAGAGTCTTTAGAGCTTGTCTATTCAAAGAATTATGAGAAAGGTCAGGGGGGCTTGGACAAAGGTGTGTAAGTAAGTAGTGGAAAAGAGAGGTGGGCAACATTATGGAGGTCCTTAAAAGCCACAGTGAGGTGTTTGGGCTTTATTCTAAGTAAAATGGGAAGCTATTATCTGTTTTAAGGAGGGGTATAAAAAATTTGTCTTTGGATGCTTAAATGGCAAGTATAATGGGGCAAGAGTGAATTTGAAGAAGGAAATCTAGGATACTATTGTGGGAGACCAAGCAGTGAGACTAGAAAGTATGTTTTTTAGAAGTGGTTAAATGTGGAATGTAATCAAACATCTCAGTGAGGCTTTTCCCCACCTGTTCTATGTGAAATTGCATACCCTCCAGCATTTCCACTCCTTTTTTTCTCCTTAGTCCTTAACACCTTATGACATACTACTTATTTTGCATATTTATTTTGCTAATGTTCCATCGAGCTTTCCATTCCCCTCCTTCCCTTAAAGTTTACAAGGAAATGATTGTATTTGTTTTGCTCTTTGCTGTATTTTGAGTGCTTAGAGCAGTGCCTGGCACATGGCAAATGTATGTAGAATGAATGATATCTTGAAGTATTAGCAGGACTTGCTAATGAACTGGAAGTGAAGGAAGGGGGTTTGTGTCTCTAGCATGTAGGTGGTTGGTGGAGCATTGATGAAGAAAGAAGATAGGGTTAGGGGGAGCAGGTTTATAGTTTATCCTCATGTTAAGTTTGAGATCACCTTGCTCATTTAGGGATGGAAATATAAACATCTTCACAAAGGTAGAAGTAGTAGATAAATGATAATTCTTGGGGTAGGAGAGTCAGTGCAAATCGTAGGATAGTGAAAAAAGAGACACAGAAAGAAGGTGTCCTGGATGAATTTTGAAAAACAATGATAGTTCTGTAAATGGACAGAAAGGAAAAGGATATACTAGTATATCCCAAGCAGACGTGTGGTAGAAGTAGCATGCAGAAAACAATAAATAGTTAATAATAATGGTACAGAATTTGCTGGTGCAAAGTTGAGATTAAAAGAGATAAATAAGGGCCAGATCCTGAAAGGCTTTTATAATTCTCAAAAGTGAGACTTTAGGTTATGAAGGCTATTAAAGAAAATTTGTACTCTTTTTCATTGGAATATACATTTAAAGGCATGCAAATGCAAGTTGATAGCTTGAGAGATTTTCCAAAGCAGAACCCTTCTTATGCCTCCTCTCATTATTCCCTCTCCTAAAGGTAACCACAGTTTTCTATCAACATAGATGAGTTTTTCCTGATTTTGAACTTAATGTAAATAGAATCATAGAACAGGTACCCTTGTCTCTGTCTTCTTTGCCTAATAAAATACTGCATGACCTTTGTTGCATTAGCTGTAGTTTGTTCATGTTCATTGCTTTGAAATATGCCATTGTTTGAATGTGCCAATCAATTTATCCTTTCTACTGTCCTTTAAATTTTTGGATTAGTGATACTATGAACATTTTTGTGCATGACTTTTGGGGCAGATGTACACATTTCTGTTAGAGATATGACAACAAATGGAATTGCTGGGTTATAGTGTGTATATGTTTAGCTTTAACAGATATTTCGGCATTGTTTTTCGAAGTGGTTGTATTTACACTCCTACAGTGGTTTGTTAGGCTGGTTTCATTTGTTCTACACCTTGGTAACACTTCGTAATATCAATCTTTTATATTGTAGCCATTCTGGTGGGTGTGTAGTGTTCTTATTGTGGTTTTAATTTAACTTTGTAGGTGATGAGATTGAGTACCTTTCTGTATTTTTATTGGCCATTTGGATATCCTCTTCTGTGAAATGTCCAAATCTTTTACCTATTTTCCTATTAAGTTTGCCTTTTTCTTACTGATTTTTGAAATTCTTTATATTTTTTTAGCTAAAAGTTTTTTTGTTAGAGACAGTATACATTTTCACTCTCTTAACAGCTTTTGATAAATAGAGGCTCTTTAATTTTAATAAAATCCAATTCATTAATCTTTTCCTTTATGACCAGTGTTTTCTGTGTCCTGTTTAAGAAATCTGCCTACTTCAAGGCCCTGAATTAGAATCTGTTACTATAGTCTCATTGCCTAAAATCTGGTGGTGATCATGAGAAAGGTTATTAGCAAGTCAAATTGTTATTTTTAAGTCAAATTGACAGTTTTTGATAGACTGAATATGATTGGAGGGAGAGGAAAAATCGAAGAGGACATACAGAATTTTGTTTTGGGAGATTGAGTTGATATGGTGCCATCAAGTAAGTTGGGAAGACAAATAGGAGGTTTGGGAGGCAACAGTGATAAGTTCAGAATCTAACATACTGAGTTTCATGTACTTATGGTATATCTTTAAGAGATACACACACCCAGGACTTTGGATTTACAAAATAGTAAATATACAGAATTTTATTTTCTGTACTGTAGGTGGTTACAGTAAATACCAAAATAGAAAATAAACTACTGGCTGAATCTATGTTTTATTAACATAACTTTTTGTGAATTCATCTGTAGACCCTTCACCTATAGCAGCAATGGGGTCCGGATCTTCCAGACAGATCCTGGATGGATGGATAAGGTGTTTTTAAGCACCATTACTTTCACAGAAGAGGATATATATATGGTCTGCAGCTCATTTTACCCTTCATAGGGATAAGAAATCATCATTCTAGAACTTTAGAACTTGCAGAATTGTTTACTAGGTTTTCCATATTAATTCATAATGCCCACACAGACTTTACTATGCACATAAATCATACTGTAACTAACTACATTTCTGATGAGATTCCTAATCTCTTGGTTTTAATATTGTTCTGTAAATTTAAATACCTCAATATGCTTGGACGTGACTTCCTACCCAAAGGTCTGAAAGCATATTAATACATCCTATTGCCTACTTTTCTATTTGCCTTTTTCATAGGGGACTGAAACGTAAGCCTATTCAAACAGGAATCATTTTTCATTTCTTATTGAAATGGCCTGGGTGAATTTGTGACTATTCTAGGTTATGTTATTTCTTGAGCATTTTCATAGTTCATAAAGGTGCCCAATACTACAAATATGTGTGAAATGTAACTTTGAGGTCTGAAGCTAATTCTTCTTTTTTTTTTTAGACATATCAGGGACTACAGAGTCTAGAAGAAGTCTGTGTATATCATTCTGGTGTACCTATTTTCCATGAAGGGTAACTTACTAATTAAAACTTTATGGTAGAGGTTAGAAAAGTTAATATGCCTTTAAACATTATTTGCCATGCAGTAAATTAGATATTTTTATTTATATTGTGTAATCTTTACAATAATCTAGAAATGTGGGCTTTGTCTTTTTACTCATGAGAAACTGAAAAAGTATTACAGTTAAGTAGCCATTGTGACTCAAACCTCATGTTTCTCATTTTATATTTTAATGTGATACCTATTTTAGCTGAATAGGTTTTTTTTGTTGTTTGAAGAACCATTCTGTGCATTGCAGGACATTTATAATTTTTGACCTTGGGCGCTAATGACACCAACATTGTGGTGTGCAAAAAGCCATGCTTGTCTACAGCCCTCAGTTGAGAGCCACTCATTATTACCCTGTAGTTTATAGAAAAACTGTGTTGAAATCTTCCATTCTGTTTCCACTGTTCTTCAGAAATCAAGCCCAAAGTTCTGTAATTTTTGTCTTCTCGTGTTAGATTTTTCTGAAGTATGTAATAGTGGGTTTCATTATTCACAATCCCGATACTTTGGGATTGACCTTCACAGATGTGCAGACATTAGTTTTTAGTTTGTTTGCATGTTTTCATTTTCTTGGGTTATTAAAATGTGAGGATATAAACCTTTGGTCATAGCACGCTTTGGTAGCTTCATGAGGACCCTGGAGCTCTCAGTGAAAAGCTGATTTGTAATTTTGTGGTGTTTTTAAGCACCATTACTTAGGAGATCCAAAATTGTTATAATAAACAACATTGTGGTTTTAGAATTATTAGTCTTTTGATAATATTAACTGGTTACCTAGATTTAAGATACTAAAGTTACACACTTACTAATTTTTTTTAAATCACATTTGTCACTATGATACTTCTGGACTTAATTGGTTGTGAGATTTTATTTCTGAAATTTTTCTATGATAATTTAAAGGATGAAATACTGGAGCTGTTGTAGAAGAAAAACTTCTGATTTTAATACTTTCTTAGCCCAAGAGGGCTGTACAACAGGGAAACATATGTGGACGGCAAAAGATGCTGTAAGTAACCTTTTCAAGATAACATATTAAAGTATTTCATCTGAGTTATTTTTTAAATTCTGAGATTATCCTGTCTTTAGAATAAAAATAAAAGTTTGTCTCTCTCTCACACAGTTTTGATGGGCCTAAAAACTAATATTAATCTGAGTCCAACTCCCGGAGCATGCCCTTTGTCAGCATAGTCATTGTATATATTGATGCCAGTATATAGGTTTTTATGAAATACTTAAGCCTGGAGAAATTAGAGCATATTTTTCTGTAATTCCGTGTTTTATTCCCACTTTTTTAACAAAAATCACTTTTCTGCTCACTTGATGTTATCGATCATTTAGACCTCTGATTGTCTTTGGCTTCTTTAGAAGTTCATTCAGCCATTTACAGATGCACACACACTTCATCTGGTGGCCAAAGAGGAGGATTGCAGACTTGTTGGAACTGTTTTGAATGCCTCTGCTTGCAGAAAAAAGAAAGCATCAATTCCTACTTCCCTAGACAGCTTTTTAAAAAGACTTGGGGCTCTGCAAATAATTCCCCCAAATCCCAGTAAGCTGTAAGAAGGCAAGCAATTTATTGCTAAATAACTGTTGAATAGCTATTACTAATGTATTTTGTAATGTAATTAGATTTATGTGCTGCATTGGCACTAATAAATCGAAGGCAAACCTTTTCAGTATATGTCTTTTAACTTAAAAAGTAATTGTAAATTTTCCAATTGCTGTAGGGATTCATTTCTTCTGCATTTGAGTATTCTATATTTCCTGCCTTTTAATAACACATGGCTGGAGGTTATAAATACAAGGTGGGACAAAAGTAGGTTTACAGTTGTGATTACGTGAAACACAGAATTTATTCTTGTATTATTACTTATTAATTGTATTATTTTCATATGAACAACTATAAACCATTTGTCCCACACTATATATCCCTCAAATTATAATTCATCTATCACAAAACTCCTAGGTGTGTTTTATTAGCAAAAAAGTGAAGTCTCACCGAAACCGGTTTGGCTCAGTGGATAGAGCATCAGCCTGCGGACTGAAAGGTCCCAGGTTCGATTCCGGTCAAGGGCATGTACCTGGGTTGCGGGCACATCCCCAGTGGGAGATATTATTTTCATATGAACAACTATAAACCTTTTGTCCCACACTATATATCCCTCAAATTATAATTCATCTATCACAAAACTCCTAGGTGTGTTTTATTAGCAAAAAAGTGAAGTCTCCTTGTATTTTCTCCAAGGCCCAAAAATTTGAAAGATTTCGTTTGAAAAAATAAAACTGTTGTTTTTTATTATATGCAAAATTTTTCAGAATAGAACCCTTGATGAGATTTTTTTTGTAATTTAAAGTAGCTTTATTTTTCCTGTTTATAGAAAAAAGTAAGCAGAATTATAAAATCTGTGAGAGAAATGTTCAGATTGTTTAAAAATTTGCCATTTTAAGTGTGAAATTCAGTAGCCTTAAGTACATTCACAATGTTATGCAATCATCACTGCTATCTTTCTCCAAAAGTTTTTGATCCAAACAGAAACTCTATACCATTGAATCAATATCTCCCCTTTCTGCTTCCTCCCCAGTTCATTGGTAACTTCAACCTACTTTTTATTTCTACAAATTAGTCTATTCTAGATATATAAGTGGAATCATTCAATATTTGTCCTTTTGTGTCTGGCTTATTACCTTCACTTGGCGTAATATTTCCAATATTCATCCACACTGTAGCATGTTAAAACATGCTTCTTTTTTGTGGCCGAATAATACTCCATTGTGTGTGTGTGTATGTGTATGTATGTGTGTGTATGTATGTATATATCTCACACTTTGTTTATCCATTCATCTCCTTTTTTTTAAATATGTATTTTTTAAATTGATATCAGAGAGGAAGGGAGAGGGAGAGAAAGAAAGAAACATCAATGATGAGAGAGAAGCATCAGTTGGTTGCCCCTTTGTGCGCCCTCTACTGGGAATCGAGCCTGCAGCCTGAGCTTGTGCCCTAATTGGAAATTGAGCTGTGACAATCTGGTTCATGGATCAATGCTCAATGACTGACCCACTGACTGGGCTCTTCATTCATCTCTTGATGGACACTTAGGTTGTTTTCACTTTTTTGCTCTTGTGAATACTACTACAATGAACATTGGCATGTAAGTATCTGTTTGAGTCCCTTTTTCAGTTATTTTGAGATATATCCAGGGTTTTCATTATTTTTTAATGCATACATATATCAAGTATTAAGTGTCTAAGCCAGTGGTCTAATGGCAAAAAAAAAAAATGTAAGTGAAAAAAGTAATTTAAATTCAGTTAGTATAATTGTACCAAAATGTAAATATTGTTTTTTATAACTATAGTACCTCACAATTTCCTGCATTATTTGACTAATTAACCCTCATTTATAAAACAAATGACAATTTGTCTTTTTAAAATAGTTGCTGATAACAGTAATGTACCACTGACAGATAATAATTTCCACAATTATAATTAAAATATTACTTCCAAAAATTCTCACCTTTTTCTGCATGTTATTATGAGAAGAAAATAATTATTCAATAGCAAATAGTTACGCCCTAGCCAGTTTTGCTCAGTGGATAGAGCATCAGCCTGTGGACTGAAAGGTCCTAGGTTCAATTCCAGTCAGGGGCACATGACCGGGTTGCAGGCTCGATCCCCAGTAGGGGGCCTGCAGGAGGCAGCCGATCAATGATTCTCTCTCATCATTGATGTTTCTATTTCTCTCCCTCTCCCTTCCTCTCTGAAATCAATAAAAATATATTTAAAACAAAACAAAAAAACAAATAGTTGTAAGCAGTCAATTATTTTTTTCCAAATTCCAATTTGTAGAAAATAAAGATTCCTATGCATGAGATTAATATATTATCTGGTTATACCACTAAGCAAATGTCTCTCACTTCAGTCTTCAAAAATGTTTTTATGGCTGTACTTAATTTTAAAATTGGATAAAATTTTGTAGGAGTTCTTAAATTGCATTTTTTAATATGTTAATACTTATGGCTCTAAAAGAAAAAAAATGGAAGGAATGCATGTGTTCTCAAATCATAAAACTATAAAGATTCTTTGTGTCATGATATATTTTACTGTTCAAACTTTTTGATGGCAACTTTAGAAGTTTACTCTTACAAGCATTAAAGCATTACATGATAATTTTTTCTCATTTAGATAGGTCTTCTTTAAAAAATATTCCTCTTTTTAAGAAGTTACGTGGAGCTTTGTAAATTCATAAAGTTTGTCTTATATTACAGGGGAAAAAAGTTGTTCCATGTAGACATGACTGGCATCAAACTGGGGGTCAAGTCACAATTTCAGTATATGCTAAAAATTCACTTCCAGAACTTAGTCAAGTAGTAGCAAATAGTACATTGGTAAGTACATAGAGATTTCTGAGTAAAAAGTATCTTTATACATTTATTCTTTATGTTGATGTAATATTGTTCTTATTTGAACTGGCTTTAGGGTAAGATCTTTTCATCTTTCCCATTTGAAAAAATAGTTTGAAATTACTTTTACAGGAACTATTTTAAATGAAAATTTCTACATAATAGTGTTATTTGAAGCATTCTGGAGACACTGTAGTAACTTAGAAAATGTATCAAATAATATGGTACTTAGTTCTCTCAATGGGAAGCTTCAGATAATTTTTCTTTTCTGTTAATGATGTTTTTCAGATTAAAAGTACAATTGGCAGTTTGTTAAAATGGCTTAAATGATTTTTATCAACATATTCTTATTTTCATAATCATTGTTTTATGTCATAAACCTTGAGTTTGGATTTGATCAGTTATTCAGCTTTCTATAAATATCTTTTTCAGTTAAATGTACACATTGTATTCGAAGGAGAGAAGGAATTTCATCAAAATGTGAAATTATGGGGTGTAAGTATTATGAATCCAGCATAATAATTTAAAATACCATTTGTATAATAAAAGGCAGTACTTTAGTAATTATTCTAACCAAAAAGTTGAAATCTAGGTATTTAAATGACATTAGAGTCTTGGATTTTTTTTATTATTAAAATAGGTAAGACCAGTATTTTCCTCTAAGACTAACTACACTACCCAGGTTTACTTTAATTATCTTTGATATTTTGCAGGTGATTGATGTAAAGCGAAGTTATGTAACTATGACTGCAACAAAGATTGAGATCACCATGAGAAAAGCTGAACCAATGCAATGGGCAAGCCTTGAACTGCCTGCAGCCAAAAACCAGGAAAAGCAAAAAGAAAAGAAAACAGAATAAATTGAGAGGGGCCTATTTCAGAATTCTTAATATGTGGTGAAGTAGTCGCTTGCTGCTGTAATCTCTTGTTGTTATAGTTGAATCTGGTATTTCAGGGTCAACAATGTAGGTTCTTAAAAGCCAAAGTCAGTTTATCTTTTTGTGCCTCCTTTTATTTTTTTATTTTTTCGGTTTAAGATTGATTATTCATTTCTCCTCACTAATAGAACTATAGTTGTGTCCCATACTTGAAGAAGCTAGAAAATAGCTCATAAATAGAGTAGTTCTTAGTATAATATTGTGTTAAACAGATACATAAAGTATCATCTCTTTCTATTATTCCATAATTAGTAAAGCAAGATGGAATGTCAAATTTTTAATTAGTTTTTTCATGAGTTTGTGTTCCTATAATACTTGAAAATCTTCCTTTAAAAGTTAAAGCTCCACAATGTTTTTTTCCACTCGGACGGTTAATTTCTGTAGGAGGATTAATTGTAAGGTAGTGTAGTAACTAGTTAAGAATATATGCATTGATTAATAAATTGCAATTTGTTTGCAACTAATTGCAAAAACTTTATATCAATACCTATATTACTTGCAAGGCAGTATCACTTAAGAATACAGTAAACATTATAAATAAAAAATATAGAGGTATGAATTTGTTTAAAATTCATCATTTTATAAAACTAAGCAATAATATTAAGTATCTCCTGATTATTTATAAGGTCTTGGTATGGCGTGATGGCTAAATTGTATCTGAATCATAGGCCATTTTTAAATTAATATTTTTAAATTACATATAAAGAGAAACTAAATATATATATCTGGCTTTCCTGATGGTAAACTATATAAAATTATAGAAGTACATTATGGAAATACACTAGAGTTTCAGAAAACTAAATATTTGAGCTTTGCTTTATGACAGCTATTACATGTTAAATAAAATAGCGTAATTGTTTTTTTGGGGTTTTTTTAGGCTTTCATGAACAGTTTGACAATTCTAGGTGATACAATATTGATTATATATTGTACTTTATTAAATAAGTTTCACAGTATTAGATTGTTTATACTTATTGAACCCATTAAGGGATAGATTACTTTTTGAGGTAGTGCAAAGCTCACGAAGAAAATGAAAAAAAATGTTATGAAGGCCAAAACTCTGGCAGAATTTTTGGGCATGAATCGTGCTTGCATTGGTTAAATGATTATTTCCTAAGCCCTTTGAGTGCCCCCCTCCCTGGGATGAATAGGATTTTTATCATGGAAAATTTGCTGAAATACAATTTTAGTTAAAGAGTTAGTATATATCACTCTATAAATAACTATTAGATGTAGTTAATGTAATTGTTAAATGGCTTAGCTCTCTTACAAATAAAGATGTAAAATATGTCAACTAGGCTTTCATGATACTAAAATACTGTGGCAAGAATATTTTGGCAGTAAAATTGGTTTCCAAATAGAGTATACAAGTGAATTGTATTTAAATTTTGTAAAGTTAGCTTTCATAACTTACGAACCTGGGTTCAATAGGACACACGCAATCTTTATTGTTTAGGGGAAAGGTTGCTATTGTTTTGATTTGAGGTGATGAATTAATATACCCCTTTTTTATGTTTCCTTCTTTGAGGCTATTTTCCCCCAAACACTACCTTACTATGTTCTGTGTGATTGAACTATTATTTAAAGCAAGTGGATTATACACCTAAGAGTTAGTTACAAAGCACTGACTTTTGTATTATTTTTGGATACAGCATACCTCTTTAGTCTGGTTACATTAGTGACCCTTCTGTCCTTCATTTCCATGAACCTCTGAATTTGCTGCCCAGATAAAAATCTAAATGATACTTCTCTTTAACTCATACATACATATAGCAACAGATTTATAATTAGGTAAAATGTGTTTTACTTTTTCAGTCTGTCAAAAAATTAAAAATGTTTAACTTTAAGTTATTTCTCTAGAAATAGACTTTGTCTTTCTCAGCATTTCGAGTAATTACTATAGCAAAGCAGTCAAAGCTAGGTTTATTATATACTTGGTAACTAATTTGACAGCTAAACTAACCATGGGAAACATTATTTTTCTTGCCTACCACTTTTGCTAGTATAAAGTAAGGTCCTAAGAAGTTGAGCTTTTATTTCTTTTCAACCTCTTATTTTTAGGTAAGTTTAGCTTTACAGAGGAGTTGCAAAAAATAGAAGTACACAGTTCTTTATATGTTATGTTAATCTTCCCCTTGTGTTAAACTCTTACGTAATCATAAAACATTTACAAAACTAAGAATTAGTCTTGATATAATACTATTAACTAAAGTAGAACATTAATTTTGACCATCTGTTTTTAGAGGAACACTATTAAAGGGTAGTTCTTGAGATGTATCCTAGTTTTTGGTAATTTAAGCCAGGAATTTATAAACCATTAAAAATATAAATTGAAATCAATCTACCATAGACAAATGTTTATAGGTCAGAGGTGTAACTTCTTGTTCTAACCATATACTGGCACAGGACTGTAATGATCTATTATATTATTTAAATTTTATACCATCGATTTTAATTTTTATCATGTATAACTTCTTTTGTTTGGTTTTCTTTAGACAGTTCTTCAGCCATCTTATGGTAAAGAGAACCTTAAAGAATTCTTGCAAATACATTAAGTGACTTTGGATGATTGCTCTGCCACTGCTTGCTTTTTAAAAAATCAGTCATTTTCCAGTTTGAAAATGCTTGTCATGCATACACGCACAATAAACTTTTTAAAAACTCGTGTACAAGGTGTAATGTCAGTTTTAGGGCATTTGGGTATGTACTCTTATAACTTTTTTTTTAACAGCCAGGTACTTTCAAGTTATCAGAACATTAATGAGTGTTTTTGTTTCATTACAAATTATTTTGATCTAGAATCAAGTGGTACTTGATTTGATTCTGTTACTTATATAATTTCTTGTCCTTAGTTCTAAAATGGAAAAACTAAGTCCGTCTTGTTTTTAGGTTTTGTTAGCGTTTTGGGGGGGTTTATGGCTTTTTTTGTTATGTGTTGTATTTTCCCCCCATATATTTTCATTGCTGGTTTGTTGGGTAGTTGGGAAGTTGGTTTTTTTACCTGATTGCTTTCTTACTGTCCAATTATCTTACAACTTAAACTCATCTGGAATTGCTGCATGGCCTGCCTTGTTAAGTAAGGGTAGGCGCACAGGGTTGTATATGTGTGGCATTATCCTTAAAATAGTGGGCTTTTCTTCTGTGTAGTTATTGTTTGATGTTAAGTTTTTATGTAGTTCTTAGTTGTAATTCATTCAAGAACAGTTTTTCTGAACAGCATATTTTTAAATGCTAATTAATGACATTTTAGTTTTCCAATTTACAAGGTCATTTAATGTCTGTTAAAATGAAATAAAACTTCCAGCCTTAAACATTTTTATATTAAAGATGGTGTCAAAATAACCTGCCATTCATTTTTGATTAAGCTATTTATTGTCCACATAATTGGATTATTAGATTATCTTTTTTAAGGCTGATAATTTGAGTAAAAGTACTGTTGGTAAGCCTGGGAACAGGGAATCCTCTCTCCTCGAAAAATGGGTCTATTAATGCTTTTTAAAAATGCTTATCCTTTCCTTCACAATGCTTATTTCAGTTTGCAGTTCCATACTTCATATTTTATTTATTTCTATGATTAATTTGCCTGTCTGTATCTACTCATAAACTGCATATAACTTTGTGTTGGGGCCAATCATCTTATCCTCATTTTTTAATATTTGGCATGTTGGTTGGCTTTTGTAAATATCAAGACATGCAGGACTTGTGATGGGCCAGTCACTGTCTAAGGACTTCAGTGAATATGAACTTGATCCTCATGGCAACCCTATCAGGTAGGTTCTATTACTGTATAACAGGAGAGAAAACTGACTTATGGCACAGGTTGGATAACTTGACCTAAGTCAAAATGAGTGAGTTGTGGAGTAGAGAATTCAAACTTGGGCATCCTGGCTTTGTGTTCTGTGCTGTTATGTCTGTCATTTGAATTAATAGGTTCCTTAAAACATTGGCACATGGCAAGGAAAATTAGTAACACTGTGTTTGGTCACCAGGACCACAATTTTAGTTTCCTATATTTTGTTCGAAAATAAATTTATAAAATATGTAGTCCTTTTGCATGGATGGTTTTGGTTATAACAATAAACTCATCATTTGTGATTTGGCAACTCTTAGGGTCTCTTAGTCAAAAGCAGTTGAAAAAAAATTTTTTTCCATTGCCATTCTTATATGTATTTTGTGTGTAACTCATAGATGGGAATTCATATGTACATGTTAGATAAGATGTAATGAAAAAACATCAACTAATCTTTGTTTTTGCCATTAATATGAATTAATTTAGAGTGCAACATAAGAAACATAGAAGATTGTAAACCTAGGGACAGATAGCGATGGATCATTTGCATTTTTTGCTTTTGTCTTCTAGGCCAGGTCAGTGGTTATCAAAGTATCAGGTCTAGATCAGTAGTATCAGCATCTTAGAATCTGTGACAAATGCTAATTTTTTTCCTTACCATCAGACCTACTGAATCAAAACCAGGGTGATGTCCCAAAAATTTGCAGTATATTTTGTGTTTCATTGTGACATACAATAAAGTTTAAAAAACACTAGCAGCATGAGTCTAATTAGGCTTTTATTTTTTTTACTTTATCAACTTACATATTTTGTTATTAACCTCTTATCAGATAATATAGTTTACAGAAGTATTTTTTCTCCCATTTTGTAGGTTGCCTTTTAAATGTTTCTTTTACTGTGCAAAAGTTTTAAATTTTATTGTAGTCCCATTTGTTGGTTTTTCCTTACGTTATTTGTGCTTTAGTTGTCATATCTAATAAATTCTTGCCAATACCCATGCTAAGAAACTGCTTCTCTACGTTTTTTTCTAGGAGTTTTATAGTATCGGGTCTTATGTTTAAGTCTTTGATTAATTTTGAATTTTTGTGTGTGGTGTAAGATAGGGGTCCGATTTCATTACTCTGCATGAGTTTATCCAGTTTTCCCAGGACGATTTTCCCAAAGTACTCTTTCCCCATGGGATGCTCTTTGCTCCCTTGTCAAATATTAGTTGACCACATAAGCAGGGATTAGTTCTGAACTGTACTCTATTACGTTTGTCTGTGTCTATTTTTCTCGCTAGTTACAGTGATGGCGAACCTATGACATGCATGTCAGAGGTGACACGCGAACTCATTTTTTTGGTTGATTTTTCCTTGTTAAATGGCATTTAAATATATAAAATAAATATCAAAAATATAAATCTTTGTTTTACTATGGTTGCAAAGATCAAAAAATTTCTATATGTGACACGGCACCAGAGTTAAGTTAGGGTTTTTCAAAATGCTGACACGCCGAGCTCAAAAGGTTCGCCATCACTGCGCTAGTACCATACTGTTTTTTATTGCTGTAGCTTTGTCACACACAAAGTGTGGTACCTCCAGCTTCGATATTTCTCAGGATTGGTTTGGCTATTTGGGGTCTTTTGGGGTTCCATACAAATTTAACGATTGTTTTTTTTTTTCTATTTGGTGAAGAATGCCATTGGTATTTTGATGGGGGATTCCATCGAATATGTAGATGACTTTGGGTTGTATGACATTATAGTAGCGTTCTTCCAGTCCATAAGCATGGGATATCTATGCAAATTTTTGATTTTGTTCAGCAAAGTTATGTAGTTTTCTTTATAAAGATTTTTCACTTTCTTGGTTGAGTTTAGTCCTAGGTATTTTATTGTTTTTTGATGTTGTGAATAGGATCGTTTTATTTCTTTTTCAGATGTTTCATCTTTAGTGTATTGAGATGAAACTGATTTCTGTATGTTGATTTTGTATTTAGTAATAATTTTTACTAAAATTATTTTCAGTCTTTTGGTTGAGATAATCTGTGTTTAAAATCTCATCATATGTGAATAATGACAGGTTTACTTCTTCCTTTTCTATTTAGATGCCTTTTATTTCAATGTATTGCCTAACTGCTATAGCTAGTACTTCCGATGCTATATTGAATCAGGGTAGTGGGAGTGGGCATCCTTGTCCTGTTCTTGATGTTAGAGAAAAAGCTTTGTTTTTTTCCTCCATTGAGTGTTATGTTAGCTCATTTTTGGCCTTTATTGTGTTGAAGTGTTTCTTCCATATGCAATTTCCAGAGGGTTTTAATCATTTAAAAAATGTTACATTTTGTCAAATGCTTTTTGCATCTGTTCAGATAGGCGATGTTTATCCTTCATTTTATTAATATATGGTGTTACATTTATTGATTTGCATATGTAAAACCATTTGGCATTACAGGGATAAATCCCATTTGGTCATGGTGTATAATCCTTTTTATTTGTTCACGAATTTGGTTTGCTGATATTTTGTTGAAAATTCTTATATCTCGATCCATCAGGGATATTGATCTATAGTGTTTTTATGATATTCTCAGTACTGCCCTCAATAAGTTTGAAAGTATTTCCTCTTCCTCAAATTTTTTGAAGAGTTTGAGAAGGATTGGTATTAATTCTTTGCATGTTTGGTAGACTTCACCAGGAAGTCGTCTCTTCTGGAGTTTTCTGTGGAGGGAGGTTTTTGATTGCTCATTCAATCTCTTTGCCCATTTGTAGGCTGTTCAGGTTTTCTATTTTTTTGGGATTCAGTATTGCTAGGTTGTGTTTCTAGAATTTTATTCATCTCTTCTAGGTTATCTAATTAGCATATAATTTTTCATAATAGTCTCTTATGGTCCTATGTATTCTGTAGAATCAATTGTGTCTTTTCATTTCTAATTTTGAGTCTTGCTAGAGACTCATCAACTTTTTTCTTTACAATGAATCAGCTTTCCGTTTCATTGATCCTTTGTATTTTTTTTCTGATCCCTATTTCATTCATTTCCACTCTGATCGTTATTTCCTTCCTTCTGCTAACTTTGAGGTTATTTTTTCTAGTTCCTTGAGATATAGAATTAGATTGTTGAGATCTCTGATTTCTTAAAAAATATATTTTATTGATTTTTTACAGAGAGGAAGGGAGAGGGATAGAGAGTTAGAAACATCGATCAGCTGCCTCCTGCACACCTCCTACTGGGGATGTGCCCACAACCAAGGTACATGCCCTTGATTGGAATCGAACCTGGAACCTTTCAGTCTGCAGGCCGACGCTCTATCCACTGAGCCAAACCGGTTAGGGCTCTCTGATTTCTTAATAAATGCATTTATCACTTTTAACTTTGTTTTAGGAACTGCTTTTGCTGAATCCCATTATTTTTTATGTTATTGTGGGAAATCAGTGAGATACCCTCTGGTAATATTGAGATATTTAGGAAATGTTTATCCCTAAACTAAGTACTCCCACTGTTTGATTGTTTTGTTGGTTAGCAAGCAAAGGTACCAGGGGAATTTTCTCTTGCAGTCAAACTTTGGTCACTTCTTATTGTAGTTAGTGTGCCTGCCTATAAGGGCTTTTTAAATTTTTATTCTCAACTCTTTTTGGCTAATTGAACATCCAAGCTTGTTGAAGCTTTAGTCAATTTACCCATAATTCTGGGTCAGTAATCTCTGCATAAAAGTTTACTGGTGCTGATATAGTTTTATTTAGAGGAGGCAAAAGATTTGTGGCAATGATTTTTTTTTTCCTATCATGCTTATTATTCAGTAGAGGTGAAGCTATTTAAAGAATATTTAATTTTTCTCTTCAGTAAATACCTAGAAGTGGAATTTTAGAGTCATAAAGTAAGTAAGTATATGTTTAACTTATAAGAAACTGACAAAATTGTTTTTCGAAAGTGGTTATACCATTTTAAATTTCTACCAGACTGTCTGAGAGTTCAAGTTCCATGCCATTTTTTATTTTAAGGAATATTCAGTTATTTTGTCTCTTTCTGCCGCATGAGTGGAGTTTTTTGTTTTATTTTGTTAATAACACACATGATGAAGTTACGCATTTTTAAAGAACCTGAACACACTTTGCAGATGAACAAGGTAGAAGTCTAAAATCAAATATGACATGAAAAGAAAGATGAAACACGGATTTTATCCTCAGACTTCCAGTAATACTTTTAATGGATGGCCACTTGGCTGACCTTACTATACCACTTCTTTCAGTGTTTCTGCTGCTGCTTGGATTGTAAAGGCTGCAATAGAAATGTGTTTCTTTACTTCTGTCCAGGCTGAACGTGGGTCTGCTTTATTTTCAATATCAAACATAGCATCATAGATCCCAGGAAATGATTCTCCAGCATATTTGTTGTGCCTACTTGGAGCAAAGATGATGTGCCTATTAGGAAAAAAAAACATAAGACAGGTTGAGCTGAAAACTATACAAATATATCGTATATGCCTTTTTAAAAATGTTCCCTTTTGTTAGATCACACATTAAGTAATCTTTCTCTCCTGGCATTCACTATTATTACTCCAAAATGAAGACATATAATTGATTTGAGATACTTATGTAACAGTATAATTTTAAGCAAAGAAAGGAGCTAAGATCTGTCTCGTAAATCATACCATGTTACCAACCCATATGGTTGGAATGGAACTAAGTTCTTTTAAGTTTGTGCATTAGTTGTCTAACTGCCTAGACTGCCACAGTGTAGAAGGTGTGTTTTATGGGTATATTTAGTGAGACAGAGAGGAGATCGAAAACAGTAATTTATCTTTGTGTTGCCCATTTTAGAGTTTCAAAAAGAATGACAGTTGTTCCCAGTACTCTTTAGCCATTAAAAAGCAATACTGAAGAAGCTTGTTATTCCCAAAATATCATAGATGGTAAGGATAATGAAGCCCATTCTACAAAGATAAAACTATTATATATGGGTTGCCCGCAAAGATAGTTAAGTTCTCATATGAAGGAAAGTTTTGCAATAGATTTCCAACTTCATCTCAGTGGCTCAAGCTGCATATTTAATGAAAGTTTCATCAGAAATTCTGTCCACTAAAATCCGAGTTTCTTTAAACTATATGAGAATACTGTATGAAAAAATATGGAACTGTATTAAGTCAGTGTTAATGATCAAAGATAAATTTATAAGGTTAATTACTTAGATTTCCAAAAGTACATCAGGTTTTATCACTCTTGGCTTTTAAGTCTTGCTATGGTTTCAAATGGCTCTTGTTTACTAAAATGAGTATAAGTGCTATACTGTAAGCATTGACATAGTGACCTATATACAAGTTGAGGTATTAGAAATACGGGTCATAGATAGTCCTCAGTATACTTACCCTCTTCTGAAGAATTGTGAAGGGAGAGTGTAGTAAAACATCATTGACAGAGGAATCAAACCTTGTTTGAATCATTGACCTGGCATCTAATACCTCTGTTGTCTTTGGCAAATTATCTAACTTCTCTAAACTTGCCCCATAGGTGTAAAGATTTACTCTTAGCAACTTTCAAATATGCAATACAGTATTTTTAACTACAGTCATGCTGTACATTACAGTCCCATGACTTAAGTTTGTAACTGCGAGTTTGTAACTTTTGACCACCTTCACCCATATGGCACATCCCCCACCCTCTGACAACCACCAATCTGTTCTCTGTATCTACGAGCTTGTTTGTGTGTGTGTGTTGTTTTGTTTTAATTCAATATATATGTGAGATCATGTGGTATTATCTGTGTCTGATGTATTTCTGTTCCATTGATTTGTGTTTGTGTGTGTTTCTGCCAATGCCATTCTGTTTTGATTGCTATATCCGTGTAGTATGGTTTGATATCAGGGTGTGTGACACATCTTTGTTCTCTTTTCTTAGGATTGCTTTGGCTATGCGGGGTCTTTTGGTCCCATACAAGTTGAGCACTTTTTGTTCTATTTCTGTGAAAAAATGCCATTGGGGTTTTGATAAATATTGCATTCATTTTGTATATTGCTTTAGGGAATATGGACATTTTAAGATGATAAATCTTCCCATCCATGAGCATGAACTATTTATTTGAGTCATCTTTAATTTCCTTCAATATTTTATAGTTTTCATTGTACAGGTCTTTTACCTCCATTCTTAAATTTATTCCTAGTGTTTTGTTTATTGCAGCTATAAATTGGATTGTTTTCTTCATTTCTAATAGTTCATTGTTTGTACATAGAAACACAAGCTTTGTATATTGATTTTTTTTTTTTTTTTCTACCCTGCAGTGTTAATGAATTTATTAGTCCTAACAGGTTTTGGTAGTCTTCAGGATTTTCTATAGTATGTTGAAGAATAAAAGTGGCGTGAATGGCCATCTTTGTCTTATTCCTGAAAAGCTTTCAGCTTTTCACCACTCAGTATATGATAGCAGGCTTGTTTATATATAGCCTTTTATTATGTTGAGAGTTTTTATCCTAAATAGATGTTGAATTTTGTGAAATCCTTTTTCTGCATGCTATTGAGATATGACGTTTATCCTTTTAATGTGGTGTATCACATTGATTTGCATATAGTAAACCACCCTGACATCGCTGGAATAAATACCACTTGATCGCGGTGTGTAATTCTTTGACCGTACTTTCTAATTTCATTTCCTAATTATTTTGCTGAGAATTTTTGTGCCTATGTTCATCAGGATATTAGCCTCTAATTTTGTTTTCTTCTGATGTCCTTGTCTGGTTTTGGTGTCAGGATAGTGCTGAATTCATAAAATGAGTTTGAAAAGATTGATATGTATTTGATTTCTAGATTGGCCTATTGTTCAGTAGCATGTTTTTTAATCTCCACATATTTGTGAACTTTCCAGTTTTCTCTTGTAATTGATTTCTAGTGTCATACCACTGTGGTTGGGAAATTTGCTTGATATGATTTTAGATGTGTAAAACTTGTTTTGTGGCCTAATATATATCTATCCATCCTTAAGAATGTTGGGGGAAAAATGTTGTATGTGCACTTAAGAAAAATGTGTTTTCTGCTTTTGGATGGAATATTTTATATATATCACTTAAGGCTGATTTTGTCTGTTAATCTATCCACCCAAGTAAGTATGGTCTTGAAATCTCCGATTTACATATATATAGGTGCTCTTATATTGAGTGCATGTATATATATATATTTAGTTGTTATTTATTCTTGAAGTCGTCTTGGCTGATATAAGTAGAGCTACTCTGTTTCCTTTTGGTTTCCACGTGTATGGTGTATCTTTTTCCATAAGTTTCAGTTTGTGTGAGTCCTTCTCAAGTGAGTCTTTTGATTGGAAAGTTCACTGTTTAAAGTAAATATTGGTATGCACTCATTGCTATTGTTTTGCTGGCTGTTATCAGTTCTCTGTTGCTTCTCTTGTGGTTTGATGACTATTGGTATGCTTAGCTTTCTTTCTCATTATCATTGTGTATATACTCTAGGTTTTGCTTTGTGACTGCCATGAGGCTAACATACAATAATTTATACTTTTATAAAAATGTATTTACTCTCCCACCAAACAGATTTTATGGGTTTTTTTGTTTTATCCTTGTCCAAGGATATGTTTGATTTTCAGAGAGAAAAAATCGATGTTAGTTGCCTCCCATACATGCCTGACCGGGGATCAAATCCGCAACCTTTTGGTGTATGGGACGGCGCTCAAACCAACTGAGCCATTCATTATGTTTTTGATGTCATATTTTACTATTTTCATGTGTAAAAATGGGCCACGAGACACATAAGAGACTCTGGAGCACGGAAAAAAAGCATAAAGACAGCATCAGCCATCCAGCATGTCTGATATGGTTTACAGTTAACCCTTAGATGTATGTTTAGTTGGAAACCTACCCCTCAGGCTGTAGTTGATAAACTTATAGGCCTCTTTCACTGCAAGACTGTGCTTCTGGGCCTCATGCAGTGAGGGTGGGAGCTAGTTAACACATTGCGTACCGCATAGAAATCTCTAAGACATACGCCAGGGACCGCACGTTTTTGGGCAAACTGCACGTTGTTTAAATCATAACTACAGGTCATAATGCACTTTAGGTGTTGTTTTTCAATAATTATTTTTATTTACAAAAACAATTAAAGTTCCTAGTACTTTTTTAACGTATGGTACTGCGTAAAACATTTTCCTCTATGAAGAGGGACCAAACAAAATTTATGTAAGTATCTAGATTCGCTCCTTTTTCCATGGGCGGCACAAACTGCAGGCTCTCGTAGGAAATTTTTTCTTTCCACTCGCTGGAATACACATAGGTTCATGCTGCTTCATATCACCTGACAACCTTTTGGGTGGATCTTTACAAGGTGCTCTCCTTGCACCCCCAGGGGAAGGGCTGGACAGATTTGTCTCTGGTTCCCGAGAGCCTTCATTATTGTCATCCGTTATCCAGTCTCTCACCACCGATAGCAGAAACTGTTTATACTTCAATTTTGCTTGTGGATTGAGGACGTTGTACACTCTAAATGAATTGGCAGTGAGATGACCCTGTCCTTTCATTAGTCCAAGGCTTGAACCTGGCCAAAACACTGTAACCGCGCCCCACGTGAAAAATGAGAACACTCGTGTACGGTCCTTAACAGATGGCGCGCGAAACACGAGAAAACTCCTGAGCAGTATGCAATGTGTTAAGAACTCCTTCTCCATTGGTTACAGTCCTGTGGGACCAGCCAGCATAAGCCCCACTAGCAGATAGCCAGGCAAGGTAGAGTTGCCCCTGGACAGTAGTTACACAAATTGTGGTGCCAGACAAAGGGTATACCCTCCTTTCTGGGAGAAACCACTAAGCTGGAGTGAGGCAGAAGGAGAGCACAAATACTGCTTCCACCAGCTTCCATCCCTGAGAGCAACTCCATATGCTTTCTCAGAAAGGCTGGGGTGTGTAGTAACTTGTAGGTGGTGACCTCTAGAACCAAACCTTCGAGGCTGTTCCCTGGGCAGCAGCTATAAAAACCAGGACACGAAATACTGGTGCTTTGCAGCTCCAGAGAGGGAGAGCTTAAACATGGTGCCTGCCAGTAAGAGGAGGAATCAGCCAGTAAGAGGAGGAATCAGAAAATCCATATTCTAGTTAACAACACACATGTAAGTGACTTCCAGGGTGTTTTCATCTGAATTAAGATGGTGAAAACTATTCTATAAGGCTGTTTATCATTAAATAACATGTTCACTATGTTGCCTTTCTTACAAATATTAGGATTAGTATTAACATTTGACTAATCCTAATAATAAACACAGGATTTTCAAGTCTAGCTTTGCTACATACCAAGTATAACTTGGGCAAATTATTCTTTAAGCTTCAGGTTCCCCAGAGGTAAATGGAGATTATAGTTGCTTTCACCCCCATAGGCTTGCAGATTTAAGGTAAATAGAGGATAGCTCAGAGACACTCGGTAGATGGCTGCTATTTTTATAAAATCATAAATAATATGAACTTAATGTTTGATACCAATGAAATACCCATTAGTTAAGTGTTTACAATATATCATTTTAATCCTTTGCCTGTTATTTATAAGCAAAAATTCTAGGTGGAAAAAGAGGCAATTCCTTCAGGGGAAACATGAGAGCCATCTTCAAAAACCTAAAATGTTAAATACAAATAAATCTAGATTTAATCTATTTGATTTTGGAGAACAGAATCAAAGGGGGAAATTTATAGGAAAAACTTCAAGAGGTAATAAGCACCCCATCCATCACCAGAAGATTCAAATAGCAGCTGGATGTCTAGATACAGGCACACCTTGGAGACTTTGCAAGTTCAATTCCAGACCACCACAGTAAAGAGAGCTTTGCAGTCTTTTATAAATTGAAGGCAAAACCCTCTACCAGCAAAAAGGGCAACATGTGTGAAGCTCAATACAATGAGGTTTGCCTGTATCTGAGATCCTATAGAA
>NW_005871154.1:250415-269949 GCF_000147115.1 Myotis lucifugus
CATATGAGTTGTGAGATCCCTTTTGTTACGAAGAGTTCTTTTTTTAACTATCATGATTTACATCTACAGCAGAGCATAAACAACATGAAATTATACTGTTTTGCATAAACTTTTTCATGTTCCTCTCGATACACGTATTTACCTTCCACTCACATGATGGCAATAGTTGAAAGCAGTGTCCTTTAATGGAACACCTGCTCCTTCCTTACCTGTAGAACTTCCTCCCAGGTAAACCAAGGGGATCGATGAATGCTCTTTCCAGGAGCATCAGCTGGTCATTCACAATTCTCACTGCCATGGGACTTGGAGAACAAGAAACAGATCATTACACTCCTACCAGGGAGCCATATTTAAAAATATTAAATAAGGATAAGGCTGACCATAATTTGAGTAGCAGTGATTTAGCGCTGAATGCTTTAAAATAGCAGGGCAACTTTACATTGGAAACTTACTTGTTAAGATCCACTTCTGTAAGTCTTCTGTGGAAATCTGAAGCAGCCTCTGAGAAGTTTTGTACAGCAGAAAATAAGGCGTCTTTCCAAAGAAGAGAAGCAAGAGGGAAATAAGTATAAGCGCTTCATCTTTCAGAGGTTCGCTTCCCTGCCCTCCCATTCCAGGTTGAGATGACTGAATAATATTGAAACCATTTTTATACCGAGCCTCTGGCAGAGCCATGGAAATTGTTTAAAGTATTGTGACAAAGAAAGTGTCAGACAGAAAATGGCTAAATTGGTTCTTAAGAAAATAACTTTCAAGAATCTAGGGCATATATAATTCACACTGCTACTAAGGACAGTAAGCCCTCACTTCACATCATTGATAGGTACTGTAACTTTAAGCAAGGCAACATATAATGAAACCAGTTTTACCATAGGCTAATTGATATAAACTAGACTTAAGGTCCACAGGCATTTATCTGTGTTTTAATGAAACAACATTATTAGAGGACCTACTGGGTAGTACATTCAGTTTAAGTATATTCAATACAAAAAACAAGGTTTATTTAGCCCTAGATATTCTATAAACTTTCATTTTTGTTGCTGTTTTAAGCCACATATAAATCTAATAGATATTATGGGCACTAAGGACAAAGGGTTGAAATTTCAAAAGAAGCATAGAAATCAAGATAGATGAGAACTGAAATGTGTTGCTGGGATTTAGTGACACAGGTGAATGAAACTTTGGCAAGAGCAATTTCACTACAATAGTAGGAGCATGAAGACAGTGCAGTGGTTTGGTTAATGGGAGGTAAAGAACTGGAGGTGGGGAGTGTACATCATCCATTTCTTTTAAGACATTGGAGGGACTTTTTTTTTTTTCCTGGCACTAAATGAAAAATTTTGATTGTGAGGTAGGGCACATCAGGAGAGGAAATGTTTTTAAGATAGAAAAGATTATAATGTTTAAGATTGATAAAGAATCACTAATATGATATGGAAAATTTGGAAATATGGGGGAATATGGGGAGGAAGGTATTAATTAAGGACTAGGTCCTAGCTGTATGGTTTCTCTTATCAATTTGACTTATACAAATTCATAAAAGATAATTTGCCAAGAGGAAATCCGGGCATTTAGAACTGGATGCTGGATAGCCATAGACCTATGGATATCCATCTTGCTGTAGGCCCTGCTATGTCTATATTTTGTCTCTGTAATGTCTAAACACAGTTTTCTGTCTTTGCTTCATTTATTTCTAGATCTTAGTACCTGCTGCTCATCAGAACTTTCTGAAGAATACTAATTCTTATGTAATAATATTCAAAAGTCATTACTGACCTTTGTGCTCCTATGGCAGTACTTTCTGTGTATCTTTATAATAACTTGTCCCTTGCATTTTGTCTTCTTCCCCACATGAGACTAAGCTCTGAGGACAATGACTGTCTTAAACATCCATATGTAGTCCAGGAAATAACAATACTTGGTACACAATAGGCATTCAGTACAAATTTGATAATTACATTATATACTTAGAATAATAAACCAGTAATAATAGGTAACATTTATGAGCATTAAGTGTCAGTCACCATTGTTTCTGTGTCAACTGAATCTCCACAGCAATCTTGGAAACATCGTATATTGTTTTACCATTTCACTCATAAGAAAATTGACAACACACAGAGGGCTCAAGTAACTTTCCCAAGGTCACACAGTGAATAAATAGTAGAGCCAAGATATGAACCAAACCAATGCTACTCCACTGTTTTATCCATGTTTTGTAGAACAGCAACCACAAAATGGCCAGATGGACAATGAAAGAATGCTTAAAACTGTAAAAATAAAATAAAATCCTCCATGTAGACAAACATGCAGGAATAATTATGTAGTGGAATTGGTTTTCTCTACTTTCCAATATTTGTGTGATGGTATACTGCATCTATATATTAGTCTTATAACAGGGAAAACCCAACATTTGTAGCACTAACTTTAGCAAAATGGATTCAGCCTATAAATACCAAATTAAATCAGTCTTTACTAGATGTTAAATTTTTTTTTTCTAGAAGCCACAACTAATAAGTGAGGCAGGGATAAATTCCAGGGTGATACAAAATATCTTAAACCTCTTACAGATTATAGAATACCTGCTCAGTCATTTCTTACCAAATGATACTCCATGGTCTTTCAATTGTTGGTCGTGTTTCTTGGATAAATTGTAGATACTTGTTGCATAGTTTTTCAAAGCTTTTGCATAGTCTTGAATATTGAAAGGAATGATTTGAGAGTCTGCAAGCTCATAAACCAGTGCGCCTCGTAATTGAGCCACAGAGAGCTGTTTTTTAAACGTAGGGTCATAAAAATTTTCTACCAATTCAAACGTCTCATAAATTGTATGGTATACCGGGTAGCTGCTGTACTTCTCTGTTTTCTAAAGAAGGGGTGGGGGTAAGGGGGGGGCGGGGAGACCAAGTACAAACATTATATATTCAAACTGATTGCAGAAAATACAGCTGTATGGCACTCTGAGTTTTATTGCAATGAAGCAAAAAAGTTACCATTCATTATATAATTCATGTAATCTTCATTCAAAATACTGCTCGGAAATTCTCCTTATTGTATTTCTGATAAGATTAAGGAGTTCATATCCAGTTGCAAAGGAGCACACTTGACAGTTGGGAATGAAAGGTCCTGGGCAGTTTAAGCTCCTTCCCTGTCCCCACAAACAGTGCATAACCAAATGCCATTCACCCTGTTTAAGTATTACCGTTATAAAAACATCTCATGGTGGTATTCTATGTAAATATTTTTTTTATTTCTTAGGTCTTACTTAACTTTAGTTTTTATGTATCTTCACTGCTATCAGGCTGTCATTTTCACTGCTTTTAGTTATCACTAAAAGGAATATCCTTCTGTCTAGTTGGTTTTTAATTTGCATTGTCTTAGTAATTAGGTAACATTGTTCAGAATGATGACAGTATAAAAACGAAAGGGCAATGAAAGAGGCAAAGTATTAATGAGTATCACTATACAAATGTATGCCTTGGAGTTATTCTACTTCATTCTTAGTTGTATTCTATATAAGCAAGATGTTATATTGCAAATATGATTTGAAAATTATTAAAATCTGACAAATCTACTCAGCTCCTGCCAATTTGCAAAGCTATACATTGCTTTTCTTCACTCTAAGATTCAGTGTGATTTATGATAATTTATAACATAGGCAAGCAAACATGTTTTATATTGGCATATCTAAGTACTTGCATATCATCAATGTGTTTGAATGGCGATCATGCAAACCAGGATCAAGTTAAAAATTAAAAGAAACCTGTTTTGTTGCCTATTCAAGAGCTTGGACGCAAATGACAGGCAGTATGGAAATGTGAAGAGAGGCTTGTAACAAAGAATCTTAGCTGCATTCCCTGTAAGAGAAATGTTCTCCACCGGCACATTTTCTCCAGGAAAAGCACATCAAAACCTACCAGACTAGGAGCGTGAGATTTCCAACAACACCTGTGTCAGGAAAAGGATGTGAACTACTACTTAATACTGATCACTAGCTAAGTTCCTGACATTATTCGGCCAACTACTATAGCACTGAATAACTGGCAATGAAAATCACAAAACAAGCCAAATTACTATCTAATCCATTTGCAAAGGGGCCTGCAGTCTGTGTCTATCCCTGAGATTCTTTACAGTCTACATGTCCACCTGGTGCCTGTACCAAACAGTGAAATGACAGAATTCTTAACAAAAAGGATGTGGATGAGGTACTATGTATCCAAAATAAAATGGCTTACCCTATTCTTAGTGTAACGGGCTCTGCCTGACGCAATGCCAAGTCTCTGAAAATAAGCTTCAAAATCGCTTCCAGATCCCAGCTTGTTGATTCTAGATGCAGAATAGAAATACATACACATACAGAGAGAGAATGCATAAGTAATATGAGGTTAAATAGATGGGGCAGTGAATCCCATCCCAAGAATAGAAGGAATTTAATGGCACATTTATAGGATTTAGGAAAAGGTGTACCACCCCAAGACACTTTGGTGCTATCTGCTGGATATTGGTGTGATAAACATAAATCTGCATTGACCACAACCAGAGCTTAGCAATGCCACCAAAGGCGGCAGTCTACTGACTGCTGTCTTCCATGTTTTCTGCATTTATGGTATTTGTTTAGAGGGGAAAATAAGATATGGTTCCTGCCCTCAGAATTATGGACTAATCAGAAAATGGCAATGAGGAAGTCTAATTACAGTATATTTCTTTGCATATAATTAAGAAACCACTATGCATATACATATGTATTACATGTAATACTGTAATCACATGGAAAACTAGTCATAATAGAACAGAATATAAAATTACATATGCATGAAGAACCTAACTATGTTTTTTTTCTATTTAAGTATGTGAAACATTTATAATGGAAACACATTTAAACTTTCACAGATGTATTTGGAATATGGAATGAAGCCATAAACCACATCATCTGCTGCTTTTAGAAATAGCATTGAAGTAGAAAATAAAAAATGAATTCAGGAAAACTGCTGTATGAGATGAACTAAGAAATACATTAATACTTAAAGTCTAAGTTGGTTAACAGGTATGATTAACAATTTGGTAGTTACTGATAATGCCCATTAATAAATTTAGAAACTAATAATCCATTTGTTTTTTAACTTCATCTTTATCATTTGAAGTTATAATGTTAAGTATTCAATACATGTCTAAATGAAATTTTGTATAAGAATGCAAAATAATGCTTAATAATGGAGCAAAATAATCTTGACTAAAATCTTGTGAAACTAGATCGCTGCTCTACTGTGGGTTAAAAGCCATGGCTGTTCTGTCTGATCAGCATATCAAAGGCCGCACAGAGGAATCCTGTAGGATTGTCTTGACTCAGATTGTTGGTGAGGCACCTGCGCATTGCATGCCTGGGGAAAACAAGGGGCACGGGGAATTCATAATCTATCCTGTGGCAGAAAATGTACAAACAAGTAACTTACCTAGGAAGGTTTGTATTTTCAGAGGAAGGGTCCTTTTCCAACCAGCTTTCATAAAGAGATTTACCCTGAAAACCGTCATCGGGGCTGGAGATCTGGAAAGAAATACTGGGAATTAGAAGCAGAAGCAACTACATTTATGCCAACATAAAACCACATGTTAACATCAACTTCTAACTATATGTATGCTGATGTAGAAAAATATGCTTCTGGAAATAGGAAGAAAAATATCCAGCCCAAATTCTTGTTTATGATGCCTGCCTATTGGTAATTTTGCCTAATAACTAGGATAAAGTTTTCTGCTTATTTTAGTAAATTTTTACATAGAGGTTCGTATTTTTAATAAATGTCATTTGGCAATTTAAATTCCTTTTAATAGGAAGTACTGGGGGAGGGAATTAGATATATTTACTTTAGAGTAAATTGTTTTTGTCTGGGAAGAATTGCAAGAGTCCTTGGGCAACAGATCCAGGTTATGAAGCTGAGCTTGAAACTGTCACTATAAACCTTAGGTTTGTCACCAACCCTGGTGGTGGGTGAAAAGGAATGTTATTTTAGAAAGTCTGATTATATTTTAGTAAAGCTGGGATTTGATATGTCTACATAACCTCAGATTTCTATTTGGGAATATTAAGAGCCTCTGTGTATACATAAACATTTTTATTATCCTCATTAAAAGAATACTTACAAACTTACACTTTGCTTTTCTTTGCTCTCAGAAAAAGCAGGGGCATGTGTTGGAAAAATGTGTTTGTGGAGTCTAACATCTAACCATCTCTATTTTAGATCCATATTATCTATCACACGTTTTGGTTGACGTTTGTTCATTTATAACTGCTTTGTTCAAAAATGGACCCAAGGCAGACACTACTTATCAGCTCAGACACCTTTGGTGTCTTGCTTTAAACCCTAATTTTCTTACCTGTGGAAATGGGGAGAATGGTGCCCATCTCAACTTAATCATCTCTGCTGTCTTCTCTGGCCTTTATACAGAGTTGGTTATTCCCTCATCACCACATAGGAGGTCTTCAGCATACAGTCGAGTTACTGCACAGAGGCTTCCCCTCCCTGCTAGCGTGCTGCAGGGAAGTTCTGCTCATTTCCAGACAACTGCCTGGGATCTACTCAGCTCCTGCCAATTTGCAATAGCTGAGGTCCTGCTCCAGTTCCTACAATCTGCTTGGGTCAATTTCCCTGCAAAATTATTGTCTGGAATCAAGTCATCTCCGTCTCACACTAACCAGAACCCTGTCCGTTGGGCACCCGGGATCAGATTTTTCTGTCTCGGCTATATGCACTGTCATAGTAGCTGTCCCTCCTCCATTGCATGGACACCTTGTCCCTTTCTTCTATCAGACGGAGGCTCTTCTCTTAAGCTCAGCCCTCCCAGCCCGGCCAGTGTAGCTCAGTGGTTGAGCATCAACCTATGAACCAGGAGATCATGGTTCTGTTCCTGGTCAAGGCCCAGGTTGTGGGCTCGATACCCAGTAAGGGGCGTGCAAGAATATGTTTCTCCCCCTCCCTCTCCAAAATCAAAAAATATATATATTTTAAAATGGGTTGGGGGAAGCTCAGCCTCCCCACCACCTTACCTTATAACACACATTAGAGGTTGATAAGCTTGTAATCATCTGCTTACAGGAAAATAAAGGAGTCCTTTTTCTACTGAGTTTTGGTAGAATTGTCATGCATCTTCCCACAAAGTACTTTGTGCTTAGGTCCTACTGAGCTACCTCCGGGTCAGGAAGTATGTTCTTTCACCCACGTCTTTTGAGAGATCTGTGTCCTCTGCTTACGCCTTCTCCCTCACCTTCACATCCTTCCGTTCTACAGCCTAAGCATTAATTATTCTGTAAACATCCCCTGTTGCTTCCCAACTTCCCCAGCTACCCTGGGACTTTAGGTTCTCTTCCGTAACTGTTCATCATTGTATAGAATACCCAATATTCCAGGGAACTGTAATTCCTCATTTATGGGTCTTTATCCTCTCTAGATTACAAAGTATTTGGATTCAGTGACCTTGTCATTTTATCATTGTTGCTATAATTTATTTTATGGGACCTGGTAACTAGTGACCACTCAATAAATATTTGTTGAATGAATGAGCAGCCAAGGCAATCTCTGAACCAGCTCAGTGGACAATACAAACTTATTAGAACAGAGACACTAGCAATACTGTCTTAATTGTAATGTCACATAGTGTATTAGAGATCTTTGTTCTGACTTATTATTTACACAAATCAGCTATGTCTGTCACCAGTTTAAAAATAAGTACAGCTAGTTAAAAAAAACCTATTCGCTGTTCCATTCATCAGAAAACATAAGACAGATCTACTTGTATACCTCTTTTGTCAGTTTATACACCAATTGGTAAAGAAGGGGTGTACAGTCAACTCTGAGAGTATAATTGCCTGAAAAATAAAGCAGAGAATTTTAATACTTTCCAATGAAATTCCAATCTATATTTAATTTTAACTTTATTTTCTAATTATAACTATATAACAAATTTCAATGGGATCACTCCCTAGGAATTAAAAATAGGGTGGAGCCCTGGCCAGATGGTTGATTAGAGCATTGTCCTGATATGCCAAGGTTGTGGGTTCAATCCCCAGGCAGGGCACAAAAATCAACCAATGAATTAATAAGTGGAACAACAAATTGATCTATCTCTCATGCCCCCCTTCTTTCTAAAAACCAATAAAAAAATTTAGGCTGGAAATAGTTCTTCAGGAGCAAGAGAGACTGCAGTGCACTCTTCACAGAAGGTATAAGTGGACTTTGGTGGCTAGGACAGCAGCTCCCATGTCATAAGGGTCATTAGTGCAGTGTCTCTTATAGGGTGTTTAGTGGGGGGAAAAATATATATATAATGGTAAGGCTACAGCATTCATTCAATTAGTATATAGCAAGACATTAGACAACAGCATGTTTAGAGAGAGTGGAAGAGAGGGATAGAGACAGAAACTTGATGTGAGAAGGGCACATTGATTGGGTTGCCTCCCACATGCGCCCCGACCAGAGCTGGGGATAGAACCTGCAACCAATGTACATGCCCTTGACCAGAGTCAAACCCTGGACCCTTCAGTCTGTGGGCCAACGCTCTAGCCACTGAGCCAAACCAGCTAGGACCAGAAAGTATTTCTGTGTGAAATATTCTGTAAACCACCTCTTCTGAAATATTTTAGCCAAATTCTTTTAATACCTCTGGAAGGACGTAGTTAATACTGGAGTTTTAAATAGGAATCCAAATGGTAAATATTCTAAAGAAATTAGGCTCGATAGCTTAGTTATACATTAAATGTACCTTCAATCGATGAATCTGAGTTGACATAAGCGATGCTTCTCTCCTGGAGTGTTTTTGCATTCTCCTAAAATTGAAGCAAAGTTGTTACTTAATTCATAGTATTACAATTGTGGGAATGGAGACAAAATAAACGAGTATAAAAGTAGTCTTCAAATACTTTATGAATCAAATACCTATGCCTTTGACCATAATTTCTAAAAAATGCTGATAACTGGTTGGTTGACAACAACATAAATGAAATTAAAACAAGTAAGAAAAAGATTATGCTGCTGTAGATATTTATTTACAGCAATAGAGGCATCCCCAGAGAAAAAGTACTTTCAAAGTGTGGTTCTTTGATTCCCTAAACCAGACAGAATATGAAGGGGCGAGGCTCCCAGATTCTGGGCCCCACCCCAGACCTAAGAATTGCTGAAAGCAAGGCCTGGAAATCTGTATTTTCCAAAAGGTGCCCTGGCAATGCACTGAAGTTTGAGATCCACTAATAATGGATACCCACATAAATGTATCATTTTAAGTGAAAAATAAGGAAGTACAAAAAAATTGAAAAATTGAAAACTTCATTTATTTTTTAAAGATAATTAGAAAATATGATGAACAAAAAAAGAGAGAGAAAGAGGAAGGCACCCCCCCACCAAGAAAGATTATGTAGAGAAGATGAATGTCACACACAGATGGGAATATGCGAGAGCACCCTTTACTTCTCTCTCACTGCCTTATTTATAAGAACTTATAATAAAAAACATTTAAAGCTGTGAGAGGTTATGGCACAAATGAGGACTGCCACTTCTCTGCACTGCCCACACAGGCCACACGATAGTTACCTCTGCTATGGGTAAATATAGGGTTGGAGTTTCCATTATAACAGTTAAATTAGAAATAAGGAAGATTTTTTAATTAAATAAAGTATGCTGTTGAATATGATGAAAAATATGGTAGAAAACTAGAAACTGTTGAAATTGTCTTTTCACCAAGTATTTAAATTAATGCAAAGCATAGTATTTTATATCTTAGATTTCTTTGATCTTTATTTTAAGCTGCTAAAATTATAGAGACGTATTTATGTATACATATAGTCACATGAAATTACATATTTCTAAATGTAAATGACCTTAATAAAATTTGATTAAATAGTCAACTTTCAAAAAGCATGTTTGTAAAAGCAATGTAATAATAAAACTTTGTGATATAAAAATGAGTCAAAAGGATAAGTGTTAGACCGGTAACTGTGTGTGTGATTTTACCCCCATACTGATTTGAGTCATATTATTTTAAAGTAAAGTTAAGAGAAAGTGAGTCAGGAGGAAAGCATTTTAAGAACTAGAGCCAATGTCAAGAAATGTTTGACATGTTTCAAACAACCCTATGAAATCTGGACTTATAAAAGATACACAGAGGAAAGTAGAGGGAGAGTAAGTGCTTATATAGTGCACATGCTTTTATAAGAATTGTGAGCTTACCTTGTACATTTAAGAACTTAGTTACTTGACAGAGAGGCTAAGGGGAAAAGATGAAAGAAGGTGGCCTAGGAGAGACACTAAAGGATAAAGCATTAAGAGCCAGTCACAAATGGAAATCATATCCAAAGAAAAAATAAATCTCAGAAATTCTAAAGTAAGGCAGTTAACTAAAGTAATTCTATGTACAAAATTACCACATATTCAACCATCTGGCACTTCTGTGAACAGTAAAATATACACATGGTTGCAATTTTATATGGAGTCTATACATGTGAAATTATAAGCAAAGTCAAGACATCTTAATAGAACCTCTTGTTTTCTTAGAAGAATTCCAAGGAAACATCAAACACTTGAAAAGTTACTCTAGGAATCTGTATGAGTTTTTAGATAAGTCAATTCACTTGTCAGAAACAGCTCATTAGTTTTGACTATTTTCTGAACTTAAGAGATTTTAAGAGGTTATTCTGTCTTGCCAAACTGATGTGAAAATAAAAACAAACTCTAGTTCTTAAGTTCTCTTGAGACTTTCGACTATCTCCAAATTAAAACCACATTAGGCAGTGGAATCTATTTGTGGACATCCTGAGGCACAGATACTTGTTCCCGGTTGACCAAGAAAATAAGAACTTGTTTACCTCAGCCCATTCTGTGGATCCCAGAAGTCCAAATTCTTCTGCGTCCCAGCTGGCGAAAATGATAGTTCTCCGAGGTCTCCATCCTGTAATCATTGTTAACACACACAGTTAGGCACACCTGCCTAGAATGAAGGAGAAGCGGTGCGTCACCTTTTGTCCTCACCCACCAAACATCACTTACCTCTACTCATCAGTTTTCCAAAACTCTGAGCAATTTCTTGTAAAGCAGCAGTGCCAGTGGTTGGGTCAATACCTCCAAACACCCAGGAATCCCGATGACCTCCCAGAATAACATACCTGTCTGGAAAAGAATGTGTTCAAAAGAACAACTTTGAATGCATTATAAATAGTTGTAATTTACATGTTTTTTAAGTTAAATTTCCTCTTGCTTGAGTTTCCTCCATAGGAAAACATTAACGCTACAAGGGAGAGTCTTATTTTAGATTAGCACAAATATTTTTTCAAATGTAGTTGTTTTATATCAGCCAAAGAAAACATCAAATGTTGAGTAAAATGATCTTCTCTCACTCTTTTAATGTTTGTAGAAACAAAGTGCTTTTAAAAATTCTCAGACTCACCGGGTTCCACAGATCCTCTGATAGTTCCGATTACGTTGTAAATCCTTGTAATTTTATTGTTATTATGAACATGCATTTTAACCTTCCTAGAATTTCAAAAGGAATAAATCACATAGAGCATTATCTCTAAAAGCTTTCTTTCAACATTTAATTATGAAACATATCAGAAGTACAGAAAACTCTATAATTATAATAGTTCAATGAATTGCCATATAGCCACCACCTAAATTAAATAATGGTTAATATTGCTGAACCATTTGCAAGTTGCAGACATCATGACATTTTACTCCTAACTACTTACGCATGCACCTTACACTAAGATTTTAAAAACTCAATATTTTGCCCTAACTGTTTTGGCTCAGTGGATAGAGCATCAGCCTGTGGACTGAAAGGTCCCAGGTTCGATTCTGGTCAAGGGCATGTACCTTGGTTGCGGGCACATCCCCAGTAGGAGGTGTGCAAGAGGCAGCTGATCGATGTTTCTCATCGATGTTTCTAACTCTCTATCCCTCTCTCTTCCTCTGTAAAAAAATCAATAAAATATATATATTTTTAAAAAACTCAATATTTTATATTCTTCTTCCCTATAACTATATTGACATTTAATTAAAATTCAAAGTAGTCTATTATTCAAAATGTTTTGGGTATTCATTCTAAAATGTTAAGTATAGGCTACTTAATTACAAACAGAAGGAATACAGCCATTATGTATTTAAGGACAAGTAAGTCTTCTTACATGTGTCTTTGTATTTACATTAATTTCTGCTCTTTAATAGTTTTCTTCAAGATTATTGAAGTAGTGTATCAGTTAAAGAGCTGGCCCAGTGCTGCCAGTAAGAAGCATGACCGACTCTACGATTAAATGGAAATTGGGGAAGTGCCTATTAATATGTACAAGACAACCATACAGGCCATCACTGTTGATTCTGATTTGGGGAAATCTTTTAAATATTTATTCATGAATTATAATCAACTTAATTAGAATTCAAGGGAAAATACAAGCAATCAAAGACAAGGGAGAAATACATTCACATTTCATGAATCAAAAACGACATGGGAAATGCTGAGTCTTTTTCACAAGGGAACAAAATTTACCTATAGAGGGGTGCGGGGTGGGGGGAGTGGGGATCCCAGCAGTTTCTAATTTGTGGTTCATTTTTTAATGGAAGAACTAACAAGCTGTCAAAACCTATAAATTGTTAAGTGCAGATTCAGTTTTTTTCCCTTCAAAAGTATATTGCGCTTCTGACTGCATATTTAATTTATGTGCAATATTCAACTAAAATGCTTTTGGGGAAAACTGATCAACGGTTGATGTTTTCTTTTGTGTGTTTTTGTTTTTGTTTTTTTCATTTTAAGACATCAAGTAAAAGATTTATTTTTGCTGCTGATAAAAATGAATAGCAAAGCCCTAGCTGGTTTGGCTCAGTGGATAAAACATTGGCCTGCTGACTGAAGGGTCCCAGGTTTGATTCCGAACAAGTGCACATGCCCTGGTTGTGGGCTCCATCCCCAGTAGGGGGCGTGCAGGAGGCAGCCAATCAATGATTCTTATCATTGATGTTTCTATCTCTCCCCCTCTGAAATCAATAAAATATAGATATTTTTAAAATAGCAGGGGGGAAAAAGCAGAAACATGTTTCAATGTGTTTCTAAACATATGAGCCTAAAATCTATTAGTTAGAAACCCAAATTCATTGATATTATGTCACTAAATGAATTTAAAGAAAGTCAACAGTGAGGAATGAGAAAAAAAATCTGTTATTTTTAATTAGAAAAATTTATTTTAATGAACATGAACAGAGGCTATCTGCTCAGAAGAGCTCATCCACATTCACATCTTTAATTTTTATGTCTTTCTAATGTTTAGTACCACTGACTCCAAATGCCTAAATATCCACATGCTTTTCATGTTATCACTTCAAACTCATCATGTTCTAAATCAACTGAACTCTAGAATATAGGTTTATTTACTGCTGAATTCCCAGTACCCAGAATGGTGTGTGGGGTATAGAAAATGCTCAGTAAATATTTGTGAAATTTGCGGCCAGCATGGTTCCCTGGCTGAGCATCGACCTATAAACCAGGAGGTCATGGTTTGATTCCTGGTCAGGGAATATGCCTGGGTTGCTGCTTGGACCCCAGTGGGGGCCGTGCAGGAGGCAGCCAATCAGTGATACTCTCTCATCATTGATGTTTCTATCTCTCCCTCTTCCTCTTTGAAATCAATAAAAAAAATATTTTAAAAAATACTTTTTTTTAATACATTCCTGTAAGGAAAAATTAAGACCTCAGTTCATCCATCAGAGTTACCTCTGACTATTATTGTCCTTAGACAATTTTACAGCTCTGTAGAGACAGAAATTAACTTACAGAAACATGACTGTAATGCAGATAATCCACATCCACTGAAATGCACAATCTCCCTAGTGAACTTTAACTGACTTCCCTTCCCCACTGTGAACGAAATCTGTTTTTCTGCTGTTAAGTACACTCCTTTCAGCATCCTGATGAGCTGATGTTTTGGTATAAACTTTGAATTCTCCTTTGAATCAGTTTTAACTCCTTTCAAGTTCCCTTATTAATTAAATTCAATTTGGACACATGTTCATTTCATATTTGTGTAAGAATTGTGGTTTTACTTTTTCAAAAAAAAATCATCTTTTATCATTTTTGGATCCCAATGTGATGCACAATGAATTCACCTGGAAGACCAGGTATGGGCAGCTTCAACCCAGACATGTCTTTGGCTCTCTGAAGTAAATCCGAGTAGCAATAGAGTTCTAATTTCGCTGACTGACCATACCTATAATTTTTTTTCTGCTGATTGTGTTTTGTTTGTTTCTAGTTTGTTTATGGCACATAAATTATTCCCCAGTGGCAGCTGTGGCTAGGAATTTGATTTCATGTCCTGTCATTTGGTAATCTCTGTAAATGGATTATCAGATAATCAAGATCTCTTTGGGGTGAAATCTAACAGCAAATGTGTTTTTAGTAATTTTCTTTGTGTTTTTTGTCCATTTTGAGCTCAAATCAATTAAAACTTCTGCGCCCATGTTGAAGGAGGTCAGCCTTTTGCTATGTTGACCAGAGAATTTTTATGTTTTTGAGTTTTCCCTTGAACTGTGACTAAAAATAGAACTAAAGCAACATCTTTTCTGCTTTCTCTGTGGCTGTTTCTGTTTGTAAATTAAAAAGGCCTTTATCTTTCATTGTGTATGTTCTCTTACATCTGGAGGACATTAATAAATTAATAATAAAATCTTTATTTTTATATATCAAAGGAACTCTGTTCAGATTGAGTTATAGAGATAAATAAGCACTTATGTAAAAAATTCTAAACTGTCTATAAAATAAGGAAATTGAACTTCTAATACTTTGAAAGTTCTGAAATAAAAAGAATTAGCCCTGGCCTGGTAGCGCACTTGGCTAGAGCGTTGTCCCAATACGCCAAGGTTACGGGGTCAATCCCCAGTCAATGCACATAAAAGAAGCAACCAATTAAGCATAAATAAATGGAACAACAAATTGATGTTTCTTTTTCCCCTCCTTTCTTTAAAATCAATAATCAATAAATAAGAAATTACAGAAACTAAAAAACTCTAAGAATTCACACTGTTAATGTAAATTCTTAGCAACCAAAACTGATTAATGATCTTGGTTTAATAAAAACAGCTTTATCTTCCCTGATTTATCACTGTGACATGGCCTTTTCTCTCTGCATTTCAGGCAAATCAGACTCCTTCACATCTGACTGTGCCATGCTGTTCCACTGCTCTGTTCAAGCTGATCTCTCTCACTGGCAGTTCCTGCCTGTCTCGATTCAGTAGGAAATAAACTCTTTCTGTAAAATTAAGCTCAGTGAACACGTCCTCTTATCACTCCTCTGCACAACAGTGCTGTAATGTGTTAATAATAATTAAAATAAGTGTATTGAGCTCCACAATAATTATGTGCTTGCCCATTTGATTCACTTAACTCACCCAGTAAGTGATCAGTAATGGTGCCTCCTTTCTCTTTTACTCCTCTCCCTTAAGTTAACCTCGTGTTTCATACGTGTAACATTTTAAAAGTGATAGGGAAACTGTTTTAAAACTTTAAGTGAAAAGGAAAGTTAAAATAGTGAACCTATAACTCAAAAGTCTCAATTTTTGAGACTTTATGAAATAAATTTCTTCTACTACTGCTGTGATTCCCAAAGTGGGCGCTACCGCCCCCTGGTGGGCGCTGCAGCGATCCAGGGGGGCGGTGATGGCCACAGGTGCATTTGTTTTAACTTTTTTTGTATTACCTTTCTATTCTGAGTTCAATAAATAGTTTCATAATTTCAAACTTCAATGTTTCTAATTTACACCTTTCTTTACTATATTTTACGAAAAAGGTAGAAACATTAATACATATATCTTTCTGTTTAATTGCTATTAAAATTTAAAAAAAATTAATTTCCAGGGGGCGCTGAGTAATATTTTTTCTGGAAAGGGGGCGGTAGGCCAAATAAGTTTGGGAACCACTGTACTACTGGAAGAAATTTGATACATGATTCTGTACGTATTTCTTAAGTAATATGAAATGAACAGTTATTCATTATTTTAAAAAATGAGGAAAAGAAGATAAGCAAAATATACCTGGTAGAACAGTTATCTTGACATTTTCCCATTAAACACAGAATGCTTTTCCAGGCTACTAAAATACAGTGAAATTACCTGAAAGAAGCGCGCCCTGTGAAGCCCGGCCCGACATTGTAATCCACATTAAGACTTCCTTTCCAGCTGTCATCTGGTGAAGCCGTTCCTCCCATATGGCTGCCAGGAGAAAATGAAACACAGAAAAAGGCTGAGCATCACCATTTCTGAGAAAAAAATCATCAAGTGTGATAACGAGATACTCATTCATACACTTAACAGATACTTATTGAGCATTTACTAAGTGCCAGGGACTGTCCAAACTCCCTTCCCTTGTGGAGCTGACATTCTAAGGAGAGTCATAACCGAGACACATAAGCAAAACATTTCATGTGTTAGTGATAAGAGCTAAGGAAAAATATATAGAGGAAAAGGAAAGCTGTGGCCTCCTTTTGACTATATTTATGTAGGGATGCATTAGGTCCAAGAAATCCTAAAAATATGAAATACATGACTGTGCTAAGAACAAATTAATTTATAGAGAGGCCATGTAGTAGGTATTCATAAAGCAATTATTAAATGTTATTGATACAGGCTTTTAAAAATATATAGGCGATTTGAAAAGAAAAGGAACATTAATTATAGAATACATATAATAGCAGCAAACATTAATATAATGTTTACCATATTTTAGATACTTTACATGCATGATCTTTTCCACTTCTTATAATAATCCTATCAGGGAGGAGCTATTTCTGTCCTTGTTTTACAGATAAAGGAACTGAATCAAGAAAGATTGAGTAAATGGTCCAAGTTCACATATCCAAGTGGTGGGCAATATATTTTTAAAATGCAGGTCAAGTACAAATATCAAATGAATATTTAAGAAAATCCAACTGCTTCAAAAATCTCAAATCAGTATTTTTATCTCTGGGCATAGTTTTGCTTTTGAGACTCATTTGTAGCAAAAGAGTAATGTTTTCTTAGGCACTAAACTGACCGCATTTATGGGGGTAGGGGAAAAGGTGCGCTCTCTTATTCTACTTCAGAAGCTATTTTGATCTGATACTTTTAACATAATTAGGTTACATTGATTTTAGAATATCAAATGAACACATTAGTGCAAACTATCTTGATCTCATATCCAACAAGAAAACTGTACCGTAATAATATTTCTGCATCATTATATCCAATGGGATGTACAGGGATTTTGGGTATTCCTACTCCTTCTTCAACATCCAATCTAAAGGTGTACTCTGCAAAAATAAATTGCATAAAATGAAAACAATTGAAGAATCTGAGCCAGGGGTATAAAAATATTTTTTGTTACTATTGCAGATTTGCTATACATTTGACAGTATATTCAAACAAGGCCCAGTGCACAAAAATTCGTGCACTTGGAGGGTCCCTCAGCCTGGCCTGCACCCTCTCACAGTCCGGGACCCCTCAGGGGATGTCCACCTGCTGGCTTAGGCCTGCTCCCCCAGGGAACGGGCCTAACCTGTTAGATATCCTTAGCGCTGCCGCAGAGGCGGGAGAGGCTCCTGCCACTGCCACTGTGCTGGCCAGCCATGAGCAGGCTTCTGGTTGAGTGGAGCTCCCCCTGAGGAAGCGCACTGACCACTAGGGGGCAGCTCCTGCATTGAGCGTTTGCCCCCTGGTGTGTGCATCATAGCAACCTGTCATTCCTGGTCATCTGCTATTAGGGTCAATTTGCAATATTACCCTTTTATTATATAGGATTAAAGTTCTGCCCAAATCAATGATTGTTTTAACTAATATGATCTATTTAATTCAACAGTAAGAAATTAAACCATTTACATTCTAATTTAAAAATCAATTATAGGTATTGTAGATTCCCAAACTTGTTTTGATATTTCACACAATTCTCCTGAATTTTACAAGCATATTTTATTTTCTCAAGGTTATCCCGAATCCTTGGAGAAGCTTCAGTTAACCAGAAATCTAGAAAATGTGTCCGTATTCTGAAACTAGAAATAACTATAAAAAATTTAAAGGGAATTCAAGAGATCTTGGGAATAAGTGGTAAATCTCTTATTCAAACATAATATTCTCATTA
Source organism: Myotis lucifugus (assembly GCF_000147115.1). NCBI lineage: Eukaryota > Metazoa > Chordata > Mammalia > Chiroptera > Vespertilionidae > Myotis > Myotis lucifugus. Next base: position 268,539 of record NW_005871154.1, read on the forward strand.
AAGAAAGGTTGAAACATATTATCAGGCTTAAAAACCTCCTTGGGACTTTGTCCACCAAAATAGAATTTTATAACACTGAAACACCTATTTTAAAAGAAGGTGTCAAACAAATGACATCAGATTCTACCTTAAGAAACTAGAAAACAAAGATAAATTAAAAATCAGCAATAGGACAGAAAGATCAGTGCACAAATATAAGAAATAAGAAACAGAAAAATGATAGAGGTTATCAATAAAACTCAAAGATAGTCCTTTGAGAAGATCAATAAAACTGATAAATAAATCTTTAGCAAGATGGATCAGGAAAAATGAAAAGTACTTAATTGCTCATATCAGGTATAAAGAGAATATCACTCTAGTACCTGCAAACAAAAAAATAAGGATATTATGAACAACTCTATGCCCATAAATTCAATAACTTAGATGAAATGGACAAAAAATCCTTGAAGACACAAAACTATCAAAGCTCACTCAAGAATAAATAGATAACCTAAATAGACATATATATATTAAAGAAATTGAATTTGTAGTTAAAAGCATTTCTACAAACAAAACTTCAGGCCTGGTGGATCTACTGGGGAATTCTACCAAACATTCATAGACAAAATCAATTCGCTTCTTAGAATATGAGATAGTCACCAACTCATTCCATGAGGACAACATTAGTGACAACAAAATGAGGACTGAGATATTACAAGAAAACGAAGCTATAAGCTGATATCCCTCCTTGAGGACTACAGACTAATATTTTAACAAAATTTCAGCACAAATCCAGGAATATACCAATATATAAAAGGATAATGCAATGTGACCAACAAGGATCGAAAGGTTGGTTTAACATTTAAAAAATCAATCAATTTAACTTAAAGATAAATAGCTTATTTTTATTTCAATAGATGGAGTAAAAGCATTTGACAAAATCCAGCATACACTTCTAAATACGTGTGTTAAGATAAAAACTCTTCCCACATTACCACAGAGGTAAACTTCCTTAATCTGACCAAAACAATCTGTAAAAAACATACAGCCCAAATGGTTTGGCTCAGTGGATAGAGCGTCGGCCTGCAGACTAAAGGATTCCAGGTTCGATTCCCGTCAAGGCATATGCCGGATGCGGCTCGACCCCTCGCCCCCAGTATGGGCGTGGCAGGAAGCAGCCAGTCAATGATTCTCTCTCATCATTGATGTTTCTATTTCTCTCCCTCTCTGAAATCAATGAAAAAAATATATTACAAACAAACAAACATCCAGGATGGTATCACACTTAACAGAGAAAGACTTCTTAAGGCAGGAACAAGGCACAGATATTTGTTGCAATAAATTTTTAAAAAAATATATTTTATTGATTTTACAGAGAAGAAGGGAGAGGAAAGAGAGTTAGAAACATCGATGAGAAACATCGATCAGCTGC
>NW_005871154.1:270110-273135 GCF_000147115.1 Myotis lucifugus
ATAAGTTTTTTCAATTAAGTACTAGAGGTATTAGCTAGGGCAATCTATAATAATAAAAAGCATAATATGCTAATTAGACTGGATGGGCTGACGGCCTGACGGCCGAATGACCTTCCGGACAACCTTCTGGACGAAGCTGGGGCTGCGAGGGCTGAGCCCCTTGCACGAATTTTATGCATCAGGCCTTTAGTAAGGGAATAAAAAGAAATAAAAGGCATCCAGATTGGAAACAAAATGTTTTTATTTGCAAGTGACATGATTATCTATGTAAAAACTCTGATGGAATCTACAAAAACTCTATTAGTGAGTTTAACATGTTTGCAGGATACAATGTCAATGTATTTCTTCTAAAAATACAATAGTATTTCTATGTACCAGCAATACAGCTGGAAACTGAAATTTAAAATGTAATTTAAAGATAACAAAACTATAAAATGCTTATGGGTAAATGTGCAAATAAACATATATATGATGTACTAAAGTGAAACTTTAAACATGCTGACAGAAATTAAAGAATACCTAAATAAATGGAGAATTGTACCATGTTCAGGGATTTGAAGATTCAAATTAATATATATACATATCTCAATTCTCCTCAAACTGATCTATAGATTTAATTCAATGTCTTTCAACCTCCCAGGAGGCTTTTTTTGTGAAAATTGGTAAACTGGTTTTAAAATTCAAATGGAACTGACCTGGAATAGTCACAAAAACTTTGAAAAAGAAATGCAACTTGGAGAACTCACATTTCTATCTATATATATAAACAGGTAATATGCAAATTAGCCAGGCATCATGACTGGCTGGAGGAGGCTGCATCATGAATGCTCAGGAGGAACTGTGCACGCAGATGGGTGGGAGGGGACTGCGTGCCGCCCCCAGTCCCAGCGGACACACACACACCAGGGGTGGCGACGTGCTCCGAGCAGCTGCATGGCATGGCTTGGAGCATGCCCACGGTAGGTGGCAGCAGTGGCCGGAGCGAAGCAGCCCCAGTCCCAGATGCCTGGCAGCGGCTGGAGCAAACCAGCCCAGGTCCCGGATGCCTGGCAGCAGCTAGCGTAGCAGCCCAGGTCCTGGGTGCCGGAGGGAAACCAGTGCTGGCAGCCAGGGGAAGGAGGGCCTATTCTTGCATGAATCTTCATGCATCAGGCCTCTGGTTAGAATATAATGTTAAAAGATTGATGATATTACATGTTGGTACAGAGGTGGCAACAGGAGCACTCATACACTGCTGCTGGAATATAAAACGGTGCAACCACTTTGGAAAACAATTTAAAAGTTTCTTTAAATGCTAAATATACCTCTATCACATTACCCAGCCATTCCATTCCTATGTATTTACTCAAGAGAAATGAAAGCATGCATACAAAGAGGCTTGTATACAACTCTTTAAAGCAGCTTTATGTATCACTAGAGGCCTGGTGCATGAAATTCATGCATGGGTGCCGTCCTTAGGCCTGGCTGGCTATCAAAGCGTGAGCATCTGGCATGGAAGGGCAGGTCCCAGCTGACCTCTGGGCCCTGGGCAGCACCTGGGCCCATGCACCCTCCTCCGCCTAAGTCACGATGCCCGAGTCCCCACGTGGAGATGTGGTGAGCGTGACTGGACGTCATGGGCCAGGGTGCAGCGTGGGCCTCTGGGCCACCCAGTGGTGCTGCATGGAAGCTGGGCAGGCAGTGTGCTCTCTCCCAGCTGGCCTCGCAGACTGGCTCCTGTGCAAACCCACGGGGAGCCCGCCCGCCCCCTGCGGTCCCAGCGGCTGTGGCCCGGCTCACCCGGAAGAGGCCACGTGGGTGCAGGATGGGCTCCTTGTGGGCGCCTGGCACCTGCGTGCGAAGGCTTCCCTGGCGCACAAGCCCTGGTGTCCCAGGGGCGGGTAGCAGGGGGAGTGGGAGCAAGCTTGGCGGACACCCCACATTCTCACTGCATCTCTGTCCCTGTCACCCCCACCCCCAGGTAGCTGGTGAGAGGTCGGAGAGTGTTGCAGACGCCTGCCATGTTCCTCACCGCCCCCTGGTGGTCAGCGCACATCATAGCAAGCGGTTGAACTCCCAGTCGTGGGGACAATTTGCATATTAGGCTTTTATTATATAGAATAGCCCCAAACTGCAAGCAATCTAAATTTTAATCAACAAGTAAATGAATAAACAAACTAGTATATCTATTTAATGGAATACTACTCAGCAAAAATGGAATGAATTATTGACACATATCAACAACATGGACCTCAAAATAAGTATGCTGACAGGAATCAGATCAGTGGTTGTGTAGGGGTTAGCTGGGAGGGGGCAGGAAGGGTTGAGAATGAGCCATTACAGAGATGAGAGGAGTCTGGCTGGTGTTGCTCAGTGGTTAAGTGTTGACCTATGAACCAGGAGGTCAGGGCACATGCCCAAGTTTCGGGCTCGATTCCCCACTGTGGGACGTACAGGAGGCAGCAATCAATGATTCTATCTCTCTCTCCCTCTCCCTTCCTCTCTAAAATCAACGAAAGTCCTATCTAATAAAAGAGAAACATGGTAATTAGCCGTACCTCCGCTACCCTTCCCATTGGCTAATCAGAGCGATATGCAAATTAACTGCCAGCCAAGATGGCGGTTAACCGCCAACAAAGATGGTGGCTAATTTGCATACTGCAGGCAGGATGGGACAGCGCTATTCTGCCTGCCCTGCCGCCATCTGGGCCTGCTACTGCTATCTGTGACCCTGATGGCGGGCGACCCCTGTGCAACCCGACCCAGGGCTGGCGGGCGTGACCCCAGCGATCTGCCACTGGCCAGGCCCCAAACCGGCTCTCCCTCGGGAGATCCCCCGGCACTGGCGGGGACTGCTGCCCATCAGCCAGCAGTCACGCCCCCAACAGGCCCTCCCGCCAGGGGATGAGCAACCAGAGATCCCACAGCAGGAAAGGGGGGCCTGCAGCCAGCCCCTGTGTGCGCCCAGCCCGTGGGATCGCTGGCGGCTATTCACGAGCAGGAAAAGGTGGGCCTGCAGCCAGCCCCTCTGTGCCCTGCCTTGGGA
>NW_005871154.1:274079-360406 GCF_000147115.1 Myotis lucifugus
GACACCCCCAGCAGACAGACACACACACACACACAGCACCTACTCTGAGCTTCCAATGTGGTTGGGAGCAGACTACCAGTGGACACACACACACGGCAACTGCTCAGAGCCTATGTGGTGAGGCTGGGGGCAGGCCCCCAGCAGACACGCAGACACACACACACACACACACACACACACACACACATACAAACACACACACGGGGACGGCTGCACCGAGCCTCTGCTGCCAGACTGTGGCCATCAGTAGGACATCCACTGAGGGCTCCCGGACTGAGGGGCAGGCTTGGCTGAGGGAACCCCATCCCCCAGTGCACAAATTTCGTGCACCAGGCCTCTAGTATATTTATAAAAAAAGAGATGTGAGGAAACTTTTGGGTTATAAATACATTCATTAATTTGTGGAGATGGTTACATAGATGTCAAAACTTTTCATACTTTACACATTAAATATCACAAAAAAAGTCTCATTGGTATTTTTAAAAATAGAAATGTATGATCTAGAGAAGCATAAAATCACTAGGCAACTCTGAAACCCTACATCCTAGTTTGGATTTGAGGATCTGTGTTTCTGAACCTCCTCTCTACTAAAAGTAGGGAGAGAACTGAACTGACCTTCCTTTCTCCATGTCCACACCTCATGAAAATTTAAAACTAAAATAATACAGGGGAAATGTCTGAATTCCTAGCAAGAGCAATCCAAATTATTATTACACACAGCTTTAATGTTGTTCTGTAGATGCTAGCTTCTATGCCTTCTAAGGGCAAGTACTATTTTTGCAGAAATGGGTAGACCATGACAGGCTCATCCCTTACCTTTAGCTGGGTAGCCTGGAGTGAGCGGGTCACCAGCGCCATTCAAATTTAACACGTTCCCTCTCTGGGCTGCAGTTCCAGGAAGGTTCCATCCTTTGGGATACGGCTGTACCTCAGGGGCAGAGTAGTCAGCTGGATCTGAGTACAAGATGATGCCTATGGCTCCTGCCGACATGGCATTGTTAACCTGCAGGGGCAACGTGCAGTCCATGACGTAGAAACGGCAAATGATTGGCTCATTCACCTAAGCGGAAATCACCTTAATAATGCAAGCAAATTCAGACACTGCTTTTTATCATGCTGTTACTCATTTAGTTCTCTTTGCCTTGAATATAATGTCTCGGTAGACCTAGCAACTCTCATTTATTCTACACAACTCCAAATAAGTTATCACTTCTGGAAAACATTCCTACTGTTCCTAAAACTGAAAAATTAATGTTTCCTGCCCTGGCTGGGTAGCTCAGTTGGTTAAAGCATTGGCCCAACATGCCAAGGACTTGGTTTTGATCCCCAGTCAGGGCACATACAACAAGAAAGAACCAATAGATGCATAAATAAGTGGGACAACTAATCAATCTCTCTCTCTCTCTCTCTCTCTCTCTCCCTCTTTCCCTTCCTCCCCCATCTATCTCAATCTTTCAATCTTTCCCTCTTCCTCTCCATAAATAAATAAATAAATAAATAAATAAATAAATAAATAAATAAATAAAGGAAAAGTTAAAATTAATGCTTCCCCTCTTCATACTTCTATATTTTGTACATATTTCTATTTTAGGATGGATGAAAGTATTTTAAGATCTTTTAAATATCTTTTCTCCCCTGGGTTAGCATTCTAAGAGGTTAGTGTTGTTATTAGCATTTCCATTCTATATATAAGAGAATACTGGCACAGAGGGTGTTTTTAAGAACTATCCACCCTCCAAAATCTGGCACATCATAGAATAACCACTCCCAATATGCGTGGAACTAAACTAATTTAAAATTATATGCAGAATAGTCAAATTGTTTAAAAATTGGCCACAGTGTTTCTGTAAATGTTTTCCTAATTATCCAAACTGACCACAAATAAGAGAATATACCCTATAAGATACTAAATTATTCTTTACCAGAAGTGTTGTAGCAAAAGGTAGATAACCATCAGTTTTGATCAACTAAAACGTTCAGAAAGCACTCATATATAATGTTAGAGAGAGCACAATCTGTTACAACTTTTCTGAAGGGTAATCTGATAGTGCATATCAAACTTTTTAAACAAGATACCGTATGAATCAGCCATTCAACTTCTAGGAATCAATACTACAAAAATATCTTCATACACATGTTCAAATACATGTTCACAATGGAATTATTTGTAATACTAACAAATTTAAGACGCCAAGCATCTGTCAACAGAGAAATAGTTAAATAAGTTGCTATCAATTCTGTGAAATATTATGTAGTCATCTAAAATAATGAGAAATTCGCTTGATAAACAGTTACATAGAAATTACTAAGTATGAGTCACTATCTGAAGTGCTTTCCTACACCAAGTCATTTAATCCGAACGAGGATTCTAGGAGTTCGGTACTATTGTTAGCGTTTCCATTTCATACATGAGGAAACACTGGAACAGAAAGGTTAAGCAACTTGCTCACAGTAAAAGGCTTAGGGAATAGAAGTCCAGACTAAAGCAGAACCCAGGCTTTATGGATGTAGAGTCCCATACACTTACCATGGAAGAATACCCACAAGTTATTGCTGAGGGAAAAAATAAAGTTATACAATGTATAGTGTCTGATGCCCTCTTTGTTAAAAAATTATATATGTAAAAAATCATTATAGAGACATGTATTTATATTCATATTTCACAGAATTAGGTTAAAATTATGGCTGGGCAATGAAGTTTGGTAATACAGGAGAGCTTTTTGGGCTTTTTTGTTGTTGTTTTTCTTAATCCTCACCCAAGGATATTTTTTTTCCATTGATTTTCAGACAGAGTGGAAAGGAGGGGGGTGGAGAGAGAGAAACATTGATGTGAGAGACACATAGATTGGTTGCCTCCTTCAATCGCCTCAACCAGGGTTGGAGAACAAACCCTCAAGGGAGGTACCTGCCCTTGACTGGGAATTGAACCCGAGACCCTTCAGTCTGCCAGCCGATGCTCTAAACACTGAGCCAAACTGACCAGGGCAAGCTTTTTTTTAAAAATCATATAAATGTCCTTCAATTAAATAAAAGAGCAAATATTGCATGGCCAGTGGGGCTCAGTAGTTGTGCATCGACCCATGCACCAAGAGGTCTCCAGTTCAATTCCCAGTCTGGGCACATGCCCAAGTTGCAGGCTCAAGTCCCAGTAGGGGGCATGCAGGAGGCAGCCAATCAATGTTGATGCATTGATATTTCTCTCTCTTCCTCTCTAAAAGCAATAAACACATTTTTTAAAAAGAGGGGGGAAAGCAAATATTGCTTTGGTAATAAAATTATTGAAAATAATTTCCCTTTCTAAATATATGAGATAACATAAAAACAGGATTTTCTGTGCAACCATGGAAATAGCACATATATATACACACACACACATATATGTATATATACTAGTATATATACACACACACATACATAAAACAGAATTTTCTGTGCAACCATGGAAATAGCTATATATATATATATATTTATAAAGCAATTTTGGAAACAATATAAAATGTTCATTTACATCTACAGAATATATCTTATCTTCTTCACTCTAGGACTCTAGGAAAACAAACAACACAATACTTTATTTCCTCTGAAGATCTTCCCATATCTGGCAATAACAATCTTTCCCGTGCAGTTGATGCCCATTTCTCTTTCTAGTTTGAAAAAATCTTCAGTACGAGCGTAGTTTACATATACAAGATCTCCCTGCAGGAGAAACAAAAAAAGAAAAATACATACCACTGCTATAATTAAAGAGAAAACCGAAGAATAAGTTTGCTCCACAACACTGCATCATCAAATGCTGTCTTTCCTGCTTGGGCTCAATAGATAGGTCCATGCTAATTCTACAGAAGTAGAAAATATTTCAATATGCTCAAAAGTTTTTAAAAATTGACAATATGTAAAACATTTTAAACCATGTATCCAACTTTGAAGAAACTACCAGCGTACACTGAGTCGTGGGAAGTAGGATTAAATAAAAGTCATTTTAAAATCCCAGCTATGTTTAATTTCCAACTATGGAGTTCATCTTAAAATGTCTATAGTCTGATCTATAAAATCACATCTATTATTCTGTAACAAAGTCAGGCTATGAACAAAGAAAAAAACTTGTAAAAACATCTATTGCTCTTACTGAATTAAAGGCATGTACAGCATTTCTTTATTTCAAAGAAAGTGGCATTTGGTCCATCAGGGTCTCATTTTTGTGTTATTTATTTTCTTTCTTTTTCTGTTTTTTTTTTTTTTTTTTAGGAAGTGTGTGAATAGCACTGAAGCACTGAACCTCAAAGATCAGCATGCAGGGTCCTCCTAATCTCTTCGGTTTAGCCCTCCACATAGGTTTTGTATAACAAAAGAAGTTTTAAAGAGTTGAATAAGAAAATGTCTTTTATTTTACCTCTGGCGTGCCTTGGGCTGAGAAAGCATTATATGGCGGTACAATATCTGTAACATTCTCATATCCATCTGGTGGCGGCTCAAGGTATGATGTTTTAAAAATCTAGCAAGCAATGAAACACATGACATTAGAAAGAAACTTTCTAGATCGCTATTAAGGAATAATGCATCTTGCCCCAAGTATACACTTAAGATTAAGCATCCTGAAACTAGGTTCTGTAATCAAATAGATAAATTCCACTGGCAACAAGGAGAAAGAGCCTTATCATCGTTGTCTTCAAAATCATGGAAACTTCTATACATGCATGCAATTTGGGGTAACTAAAAGTTCCCACGTGATATATAAAAACAGGCTTTGAAGGTGGCACTCTCATGATTCTCCTATTCCTTTCAGCTTGTCTCTCATTTGTATTTAAATAATATTTCCCTGTGTTTTGTCTGCAGTACAGTGCTAGCCTCATTCCATACTCCCTTCCTGGGAGGTTTCATTGACTTAAAATTTTACCCATACCTGATATGCTTATGATGCCTGGCCTTCCAGACATGTATTTAAGGGCCTGATGGGCATTTCAGCGTGGATGTCCAAACTCAACTTCCTTAACTTTGCATTTATCTTCTCTCATCACAGGTCTACTTCTGCATTCCCTACTGCTATTATGAGCATCACTAGCTAGCCACCCACCCCAGACGCCTAGGAATCAAACTGAACCCTGTCCTCCTCTCCTTCTTCCAATCACTAGTCAAGTCCTGCCAATACTGCTTCCTAACTATTTCTCAAATCTATCCCTCTTCCTCATTCCTGCTACCATCCTAATTCAGGACTTCATCATCTTTTACCTGCACTGTTGTCTTAGACTCCACCTTAACTCCTTGCCTGGTCTAGGTCTAACCTGCAGACTGCCCAAACTATCTGAGTGCCTCTCTAACCACACCCTTCCATTTTGCTAGGACTTGTCAATGGTTTCACTGACTGAGGTTGAAGACCTCACTCCTTAGGACAGTGTATAAGCCCTTCCATGACCTGCTCCCAAAACATATACAGTTGGCCCTTGAACAACACAAGTTTGAACTGCAAGGGACCACTTATAAGCAGAAAATTTTCAATAAATATGTAAAATACAGTAAAGGTAATTTCTCTTATTATTTTAATAACTTTTTTCTAGCTTACTTTATTGTAAGAATCCTATATAATAAAAGGGTAATGTGCAAATTGACCCTAACAGGAGAATGACTGGTTGCTGTGATGCACACTGACCACCAGAGGGCAGACGCTCAATGCAGGAGCTTCCTCCTGGTGGTCATTGCGCTTCCACAGGCGAGTGCTGCTCAGCCAGAAGCTGGCTCATGGCTGGCCAGCACAGCGGCAGTGATGGGAGCCTTCCCCGCCTCCTCTGCAGCACTAAGGAGGAGGGCTCCTGGGCTGCCAGAGGATGTCTGAGTGCCACCTTAGGCACGATCCCTCAGGGAGCGGGTCTAAGCTGGCAGGTGGACATCCTCCAAGGGGTCCCCAACTGTGAGAGGGCATAGGCCGGGTTGAGGGACCGCCCCTGAGTGCACAAATTTTCATGCAATGGGACTCTAGTATAGTATATAATACATATAACATACAAAATATGCATTAATTGACTGCTTATGTTACCAGTAGCCTTCCTGTCAACAGTAGGCTATTTGTAAAGTTTTAGGGAGTCAAAAGTTATCCATGGATTGTAGGTCGGCGTTCCTCACCCCATGTTGTTCAAGAGTCAACTGTATACGATTTCTCTCTTATTGTGGCTCACTTTATTTTTTTTCATGGCTCACTTTATATTTTACACTCTTGAAATACAGAAAATCTTTAAATTCCCCAATAAAATGAAATTAGTACATCTCCAGTTTTGCCAATATTTTCTCTTCTGCCTAGAATTCTCTTATCTTGATTTATTATATGATTAATTAAACCTTAGAGCCCTAACCGACTTGGCTCAGTGGATAGAGCGTTAGCCTGCAGACTCAAGGGTCCCAGGTTCGATTCCGGTCAAGGACATGTACCTTGGTTGTGGGTACATACCCAGTAGGGGGTGTGCAAGAGGCAGCTGATTGATGTTTCTAACCCTCTATCCCTCTCCCTTCCTCTCTGTAAAAAATCAATAAAATGTATTTTTAAAAAAAACCTTTAGAATCTTCATGACTCACACATCAACTCTTTTGGGAAGCCTTCTATGACTTACAGGGAGGTATGAACAAAAAAGGGGGTTCTATGGAAAGTAACCTTATAAGATGATCTGATCATAAATTCCTAACTGGGCAGGTCATGATGGTAGTCACACCCTAAACATATAACATTTGTTGATTTCTTTAAAAAAGTTTATTATCACACATTTGTAATACCTTAACCAATAAAGAAATTAAAAAAAGTTTATTATCCCATTTAAGTACAATGCTCATTTACATATTTCTCCATAATTGTCTTTTGTAAAAATAGACATATAACTTTTTAGTAAAAGGTTGACCTTTGCCTTAAGCAAGCACTTCCATTGTTTCTGTGCATTTAGGTTAACACGCCTTTGAAATAACCACCCTCAAGAGAGCTCATAATCTTGTTAATTATCCTGTAATTCAATCCCCACTTGGTTTTCTCCCACCTCCATGTGATCTTCCTATGTTCCCTCCTTAATTTCAAATGAATAAAAAGTTGCAACCAGGCATATGACATCAGTTGGACCCAAATAAACTCGTATAATAATTTTCTACAGGTTTGGATGTTCTTACATCAACACTGGGCCACGTGACCCTTTTCATTGTAGATAAAGAACCCAATCAAACTCTTCAGAGCACTTACCACGTTGATTTGAAATGATGTGTTCTGTCTGCCTGACCTTATGTAGCAACAGAACCATGCCCTAGTCTGCATTCTGGTCACCGGACCTAGCACTGTGCCTGGCACATAGTAAACACCGAATAATTAGTTTGCAACTTAACTTTTCTAGAAAACATGAGTCCCAGTGCACTATTAACAAATTGATCTTTACTTGACCCTAAATTCCAATTCATGTGAAAAGGTGGAGTTGTAAAGTATGAGAAGTACCAACAATTCTACATCACCTCAATGCCATGTTCATCCACAATTGATATATAATTGGCATTTGTCTCATTAGGGTAAGACAGGAGAACATCATAATGAACCAACTTGGCAGAGTCCAGTCCAAATTTCTTCCACTGGGTTTGGATTTTCTTGGCAAGCAGCAAATTTTGTTCTGTTCCAGCCAGATGAGGGAGCTTCGTAAACGAACTAAAATGAAAAGAGAACACAAGGGGGAGTTAGCGACTACTCTTTTCAGATGATGTGCCTAAGAACTATTCTAGATGCGTGACTCATACTGTAGGCATTAACTTATCATTTCTGTATCAGAGAGAAATAAAAAACCCATCGAGCATTACCCATTTCTCGATGTGCCAGTGAGGGGGAGCAGAGATGGCCACCTCAAAATGAGCCTTTTGGGGTACTGATTATTTTAAGCCGGTTATTTCCAAGAAATAAACATCTCAGAAAAAAATCTTTGGCCTTTCCCTCTACTGCCTGAAAGGAATTTAAATGGAGAACCTGCATCAGAAAGGGAGATATCATCACAGGTAACTATAGTTTGCTATGAGCCAAATCTGATAGACAGGAAGGAATCTAGAAAGGCCCATTTGATCAAAGTCCTCTCTGTGTGCCGTTGTTTAAAATACGTATTTACAATAAATACAGGTGACTTGCTGTCATGCCCTTTGAAGTCCCATGTGATTTGCATTCCTGCCCTTTGAAGTCCCAAACCCCAAATGCCCTTCCCTTTAGCTCCAGGTGCAATACCAGCTTGAACTGCGGGGTCTGTCCTCCGGCCCCATATTCTTATGCGACCCCCGTGTATACATATGCAATAAATTTGGTTATTTTCTCCTGTTAACCCATCTTATGTTAGTTTATCAGTCCAGCCAGAAGACCTTGGAGGAAAGGTAGGAGGAAAATTTATTTTTCTGCCCCACTCCAGTTTGTTTCTTTTTAAAATGTGTTTCTATTGATTTCAGAGAGAGGAAGGGAGAGAGAGAGAGAGAGAGAGAGAGAGAGAGAGAGAGAGAGAGAGAGAGAAAGAGAGAGAGAGAGAGAGAGAGAGAGAGAAACATCAATGACGAGAATCACTGATCAGCTGCCTCCTGCACGCCTCCTACTGGGGATCAAGTGGAAACCTGGGCATGTGCCCTGACTGGGAATCGAAGCATGATCTCCTGGTGGGGCCACACCAGCCGGCTGCTCCACCCCAGTTTTTAAATGTTTGTGTGTAGCTACCGGTTTCATTCACATCATGCTCCCCTGGAAAAGAACACATTTCATGGTAAACACATACAATCAGTAGAGGCTCAGATGAGAACTCACCCTAGACAAACATCACGCCTCTGTACCAGCGGTGTGCCTTCTTGCTGCTCATCAGTAAGTGAGGACATTTTGGGCCAGTTGGCAAGTCTATTTAACACTATATATATTTACATACTGTTGCTTTATCATTTTGTATGAAATTGTTTATTTATCTCACTAAAGAGAAAGTCCCTCCTGCTTAATTCCTGCCTGTGACCTAAGGATTATACAATAGAGGTTTGTTTAATTGAGTTTGGGCAATGTTCTCTTGGTTCTGAGTTTAAATGATTGGGAACATTCACGTGACCTCACAAATGTAGTTCTTAAGGAGATATATTTTGCTTGAGGTAATATTTTAAAACTATTTCCCAAACCCCTTTCCCCATCAGAACAATAATACGTTCGTAAGTTGGTTTTTTAGTCAACCAGAGGACAACCAAAAAAGGAAAATGAACATTTATTGAAAACTTACCAAATGCCAGGAACTATATGCCAGGTACTTGCACAGGGATTATCTCATTGAATTCTCACAATCCCTCTTCTATTGTTCCCATTTTAAAAATAAGGAAGCCCTGGCCAGTGTGGTTAGATTGTTGGCCTTTAGATTTAAGGGTTGTGGGTTTGATTCCTGGTCAAGGGCACACACCTGGGGTGCAGTTTCGATCCCCAGCCTTGGTTGGGGACACGTATGGGAGGCAACCAATTGATGTGTCTCTGTCACACCAATGATGTTTCAGTCATGCGCTCTTTCTCTCTCCTCCCTCTCCAATCCTCCCTATACTTACTCTCTAAAAAAAAAGAAAGAAAGAAAAAATACTAAAATCTTCCTTTAAGAGATATCAGATACAAAGGAACTGGGATCAAATGACCCCCAAATCTCAACAGCAATCTTGAAGGCTAGAAAACACTGAAGCCATGAGTTCAAATTTCTGAGAGTAAATGTACCACAGCTTTCTTATCCATTCATTTACTGATGGACACAAACTAGATCACCAACTTGCACCATACACAAGAAAAAACTCAAAATGGATTCGACTTAAATGTATTCATGAAAACATAAAAATCCTAGAAGAAAACATAGGTAGTAAAGTCTCAGACATTTCTTGTAGCAATATTTTTCCTGACATATCTCCTCTGGCAAGGGAAACAAAGGAAAAGAAAATAAGCAAATGGGACCACATAAAAATAAAAAGCTTTTGCACCATCAACAAAATGAAAAGACAACCCACTGAATGGGAGAACATATTTACCAATGATAATCAGATAAGGGGTTAATATCCAAAATTTATAAGGAACTTATACAACTCAACACCAGGAAGACAAATAATCCAATTTAAAAATGGGCAAAGGACCTGAATAGACACTTCTCCAAAGAGGACATATAGACGGCCAACAGACATAAGAAAAGATGTTCAAGGTCATCACAGAAATCCAAATGAAAACCACAATGAGATATCACCTCAAACCTGTCAGAATGGCTATCATCAATAAATGAACAAACACGTGTTGGCGAGGATGTGGAGAAAAGAGAACTCTCATGCACTGTTGGTGGGAATGCAGAATGGTGCAGCCACTTTGGAAATAGTATGGAGTTTCCTAGAAGGTACATTTTAATTGTAAAGAAAATGGTAGGTTAAAAATAAGTGGATGAAAGAAGACATACCATGCAAATATAACATAAGAAGGTTGATGTGGCTATATTTATACCAAATAAAATAGATTTAAAGATAGACATTATTACCAAAGATAAAGAAGGACATTTCATAAAGAAAAAGGGTAGTTCTATCTTCAGGCCATAACAAATTAATGTGTATATACCTCATAAATGAGCCTCATAATATATAAATTAACAATTTATAGAATTAGAAAGAACAGATAATTTCACATTCCCATAGGAGACTGGAAAGTCATTCCTGATAGAATTTGGATCCCTACCCCAAATCATTAAAGAAATAAAAGAATTGCTAACCAGCTAAAGAAGAAATATCATAAGATCATATAAATTGAAGCAGATAAACCATGTGACAATATTTAATACTCATTCATGATTTAAAAAAAAGAAACAAGAAAACTTCTGCCATGGCTGGATAGCTCAATTGGTTAGAGCATTGTACCAATATGCCAAGGTAGAGGGTTTGATCCTTGGTCAGGGCACATAAATCAACCAATGAGTGCATAAATAAGTGAAACAACAAATCAATGTCTCTCTCTTGCTCTCTTTCTCCTTCTTTCTCCCTCCTCTCTTTCTCTCTCTCAAAAAAAAAAAATCAATAAATAAAATTTTTAAAATTTTCTTAGCAATGTTGGGATAGAGCCGAGATTCCTGAACTCGATAAAAAGCATCCACAAAAAATCTACAGATAACATCATAAAACTCTGAATTTAATAGTAAAACTCTGATTTAGAAACAGGGGAAGTGATATCTCTCATCACTTTTATTCAACACAGTACTGGAATTTCAGTCAGTGCACACACACACACACGAAGACCAAAAAGAAGCGAGAGAAGGAGGAGGAGGAGAAAAAGGCATACAGTCAGTGTACTGGGGAAAGTAGACACGTAGGTTAATAGAACAAATAGAAACCCAGAAATAGACTCGCATAAATATATTCAACTAATTTTTGACAAAGGCGCAAAAGCGATTAAACGGCAGAAGGATAGCATTTCAACAAATGGTGCTGGAAACATTGGACATCCATAGGCAGAAGAATAAACCTCATCAAACATTGTACCATATGTAGAAATTAACTCTAGATGAATCACAATGTGGGGGTGGAGGGGTGGGGAAAGGGGAAAAGGGATCTAGGGCTACTCACTTGAACCTAAAAGTATGATCCATAAAAGGAAAAACTGATAAACTGGATAAACTAAACCTCATTAAAATTAAAACTTTCTGATCTGCAAATGCCCCATCTATACTAATAAAAGAGTAATATGCTAATTAGACCGGGAGACCTTCTGGAGACCTTCCAGACAAAGTCAGGGGCTTGGCCAGCCTGCAAACTGCACCCAGGCATTCGCCCAGGCTGCCCCGCCCCCAGCAGGGACCCCCACTCGGATGGGGGCATGACAGGCCTGCAAATGGCCCTCAGCCCCTCACCCAGCCCAGCCCCATCCCCAACAGATACTCCCCCACCCCAATGGGAGCATGGTCAGCCTGCAAACTGCCCTAGCCCCTCTCCCAGGCTGGCCCCGCCCCCCAAGAGAAACCCCACCCTGATCCGGGACCCCCTTCAGGGCAGACCAGCTGGCCCTCACCTGTGCAACAGGCCTCTATCTATACTAATAAAAGGGTAATATGCACATTAGACCGGACATCCTTCCAGACAAAGCCATGGTGGTGGGGCCAAGGCAGAGGTAGTTAGGGGCGATTAGGCCAGCAGGGAGAGCAATTAGGGAGATCAGGCCGGCAGGGGAGGGCAGTTAGGGGGATCAGATCAGCGAGGGAGAGCAGTTAGGAGGATCAGGCCGGCGGGGGAGAGCAGTTAGGGAGATCAGGCCGGTGAGCGGTTACAAGCCAGCGGTTTTGGGATTGTGTGGGGTCCCGGATTAGAGAGGGTACAGGCCGGACTGAGGGACACCCCCCTTCCGTGCACAAATTTCATGCGGGCCTCTAGTTAATTATGAAAGGACAAATAACAGACTGGTAAAATATATATACATACCACAAAGCTTACAAAAGAATTGTATCTGGAAAATATAAGAACTCTCAAAGCTCAAAAGAAAAAAACAAACACGAACTTGCTGGAAATAGGCAAAAGACAGGAACAGACATTTTAGTGAAGAGCATATACAGATGGTGAATAAGTACAGGAAAAGAGGTTCAATATAATTAATTAGCCACTTGGGGAATGAGGTATCACTGTGCACGTGTCAGAATGAGGAAAATTTAAAATAGTGACAACACTAATGGAGAATATAGAGTGATAGGCCATGTTCTACAGGAGTTTGGCAGACTCTTCTAAAACTAGAAATTTTCACCCTTGTGCATTTGTCTCAGAGAAATGATAGCCTATGGCAGTGATGGCGAACCTATGACACACGTGTCAGAGGTGACACTCGAACTCATTTTTTGGGTTGATTTTTCTTTGTTAAATGCCATTTAAATACATAAAATAAATATCAAAAATATAAATCTTTGTTTTACTATGGTTGCAAATATCAAAAAATTTCTATATATGACATGGCACCAGAGTTAAGTTAGGGTTTTTCAAAATGCTGACACGCTGAGCTCAAAAGGTTCGCCATCACTGGCCTATGGTTACATAAAACCTGTACACAAATGTTAATACCCCAAAACTGAGGAAAATGGCAGTGTCCCTCAATGAGTGAAAAGTTAAACTGTGGGGCAACCCCCAAGATAAATGAATAGATTGACTCAGTATTTTTAAAAAGTTACTTCTTTTCCAAATTCATCTATAGAGTAAATGCAATTTTAATAAAAATTCCAGCAGGCTTTTTCTTTTTTTTTTTTTTTTGGTAGATATTGAGAAGTTGATTTAAAATTTATCTACAAGAGACCCACCTCAAAACAAAAGATACACATAGGATGAGAGTGAAGGGATGGAAAAATAATTTTCCATGGAAAAGAAAAAAAAGCTGGAGTAGCAATACTCATATCTGACAAAATAGACTTTAAAATGAAGGCCATCTCAAGAGACAACAAAGGTCACTACATAATAATAAAGGGATCGATCTAACAAGAGGATATAACCCCGGTAAACATATATGCACCCAATATAGGAGCACCTAAATATATATATTAAAAAAAAACTTCTAGAGGACTTTAACAGAGAGAAAGACAATAATATAGTCATAGTAGGGGACTTTAACACCCCTCTGACTTCACTGGATAGATCTTCCAGACAAAAACTTAACAAGGAAACAGACTCTAAAGGACATACTGGATGAGATGGATTTATAGAACATTTATAGAACATTTCATCCCATTGAAGCAGGATATACATTTTTCCCAAGTGCACATGGATCATTCACAAAGATGGACCACATGAGAGACTTTATAAAAGAAGAATCCAAAGGCAAAAAAATCTCAGACATATGCCAAAGCAATTTCTTCACTGATACAGCTCCTAGGGCAGTTGAAACTAAAGAGAAAATGAACAAATGGGACTACATCAAAATAAAAAGCTTCTGCACAGCAAAAGAAACCATCAACAAAACAACAAGAAAACCCACTGCATGGGAAAACATATTTGCCAACATCATATCTGATAAGGGCCTAATCTCCAAAATTTATAGGGAACTCATACAACTTAACAAAAAGAAGATAAACAATCCAATCAAAAAATGGGCAAAGGATCTAAATAGACACCTTTCAAAAGAGGACATTCAGAAAGCCAAGAGACATATGAAAACATGCTCAAAGTCACTAATCATCCGAGAGATGCAAATCAAAACAACAATGAGGTACCATCTCACACCTGTCAGAATGGCTATCATCAACAAATCAACAAACGACAAGTGCTGGAGAGGATGTGGAGAAAAAGGAACACTTGTGCACTGCTGGTGGGAATGCAGACTGGTGTAGCCACTATGGAAGACAGTATGGAGTTTCCTCAAAAAACTAAAAATGGAACTCCCATTTGACTCTGTGATCCCACTTCTAGGAATATATCCCAAGAAACCAGAAACACCAATCAGAAAGGATATGTGCACCCATATGTTCATAGCAGCACAATTCACCATAGCTAAGATCTGGAAACAGCCTAAGTGCCCATCAGTAGATGAATGGATTAGAAAACTGTGGTACATCTACACGATGGAATACTATGCTGCTGTAAAAAAGAAGGAACTCTTACCATTTGCAACAGCATGGATGGAACTGGAGAGCATTATGCTAAGTGAAACAAGCCAGTCAATGAAGGAAAAATACCACATGATCTCACTCATTCATGGATAATAAAGACCATTACAAACTTTTGAACAATAATAGATACAGAGGCAGAGCTGCCTCAAACTGATTGTCAAACTGCAGTGGGAAGGCCAGGGAGGGTTGGGGGACAGGAGGGAGGGGAGTAAGAGATCAACCGAAGGACTTGTATGCATCCATATAAGCATAACTAATGGACATAAGACACTGGGGGGTAAGGGAGGGCAGGGGATTGTCAAGGGCAGGGGGGGAAAAAGGACACATATGTAATACCCTTTGTAATACTTTTAGCCAAAAAAAAAATTAATAAAAAAAAGAAGATATACAAGTGTCTAATAAGCACTGGAGATGATGCTTAGCATTAGACAATGCAAATTAAAAGCACAATGAGATGCCCCTACACACCCATTAGAATGGTGAAGATTAAGACAACTAACAGTACTAACTGCTGGCTAGGATGGGGAGCACGGGCACATTCACACATGATCCCTAGCAATGGAAAGTGGTACAACCCCTTTGGAAGTCTGTTTGGCATTTTCTTATGTTGAATATATGCTTATCATCCAAAAACAGCAATCCAAAAGTAATGAAAACATATGTGCACACAAAATCTTGCACACATTTGCTCATCGCAGCTTTATTCACAATAAAAAAGAAACTAGAAACAACCCAATGTCCATCATTGACACATTGTAGTATTCATTCAATGTAATACTACTCAGCAGTAAAAAGCAATAAACTACTGATGCATGCAACAACTTTGATAAACTCTAAAATCATCACGCTGAGTAAACGAAGATAAACACAAAAGAGCACTTATTGTACGATTCCATCTATATAAAATTCTAGAAAATGCAAAGGAATCCATAGTGATGTAAAATTGATCCATGATCATCTAGGGCCAGGGGTAAAGGGAGGAATAAACTGCAAAGGGCATGGTGTACACTTTCTGTATTGAGATTGAGGTGGTGGTTTGTTGAGTCTATTCTACATCTGTCAATACTCTCAAATTGCAGGCTTTATATGGAAGCAGTTTACCTTGTTTAAATTATACTTCAATAAAGTTGGGGTATTTCTTATGACAATATCCTTTGAAAGAGTCTGAATATAGAAATAAATGTCATGCTAATTACCTTCAAGGAGTTCAAAATGGCTCCCTCAAATGTCATTCTTTTTCATGCCTAGAGACCGGAGGATTTGCACTGAGCCTTTTGCTTTCACTTCGTCCTATTTGTATTACTTATACTTGCAACATGGGAGAGAGGTTTAATCTGTGGCAGAGAGATTCTGAAACTTTAACCTCCTTCCCTCTAAGTCAGAGTTTGCAACCAGTTAAGTCTTCCTGACAAAATATAATGTTTAAATAACATTGCTGATTAAACCCAGGGACCGAGGAACAAAGAATAACATTCAGTTGCAGCCCAAAGTTACATGAAGTTGAAACATTTCTTAATAAAGCAATCAGCTAACATTTTTCTGAAGATGAAATTAGGGCAGAAAGACTCCTGCCACAGTCAAATAGATTGTATCCTAATAGTGGTTTAGGGACATTTTATGAAGGCGGTATCCTGTTAACTTTACACAAAGATTACCATGGGAATACAACCAGATTCAGTACACTCTTCACTCTGCAATATCTTAAACACTTTATTGTTAAGATCAAATATGCAAAACAAACTTACCGAAGAAATGACCTAATATTCTCAGCTTTCATCTCAGATATCAGGTTCCACCGCACACTTTGATGATAGCGCAGGGTAGTAGTTGTTTCTTTGAGAGGCTTAATAAACCAGCCTGAGCGGAGAAGACACATAGGCACATATACATCACACACACACAGTTACTTTAGACTTTTATAAAAACTAGGAGCCAAATATAGCCCTTCCCTAAGTAAGAAATAGATCTCGGTGAGCTTTACAGAAATATTCATATCAAAGGCAGGGAACCTTCCAATTCCGCTGTGTAATGCAATTTTGAGTTGGTTAAAAAGAGTTTTTATATCAGGGAAGTTCTTTTCATTTTCCCACGTTAGACATCAAGGCCTGGGCCTTCCTCTTGTTCTGACGCGGCCCCCATCATTGATTAAATAAAAATGGGACGCGATGGGGAGGGGGTCCTAATTCTTAGCACCATGCGGGACACACAGGGAGCATTCCACAGATTTTTATTTAATCAATGATGGGGAAAGGGCACTTTTTGCAGCGCTGCACACATTAATTACTAGCTTTGGGTGACTCATTGATAATGCTTGTAACGGAAACCTCCATGTTCATCCCTGCGGAGAGTGACGCTCTAAACAGCTCTTAACAGTACCCTGAACCCAGGGAGCATCTAATAAACGTGGACTTCGGTCACTTTATTAGGAAGGCCCACTGCGTTCCGTTAGGCTTTCGGTTGGGCTGAAACTGCGCGAATTCACCATCCCGGACTGAGATGAGCTCAGCAGGCGGGACGAGGCCAGCACAGCCCAACCCCGTTTTCCCTGCCGAGCCGCAGCTGCCCTGGGCTGGGGGCTGGGGTTTGCACACTTACCCACCATGAATCCTGCCAGGAAAGAGGCCAGCGCTGCAGCCAAGCACATGCAGAGGTACAGCCGGCCCCTGGACTTGGCCATGGCCTCTTCGCGGCTGAGCTTGGAGCGCAGGCTGCTGTAAGGAGCCTCGAGGGTGCACAGGAACCAGGAGAGCGTGCGTGGGGAGGCGCTGAGCATCCAGGCTCCCGCGGGGCGTGGCCACCGTGGACCTTGGCCCAGGCTCTGCCTCCGCCCCCCAGGTCCCCCCATGGAGGAGTGAAAGCCTGCTCCCAACAACTCCTGGCTCTTTCGTTCCTCAGGGGGCCGCCAAGGGAGAGAGAACGCTCTGCAGGGGAGGGAAACACATTGTTCCGGTTGGCAGGCAACTTCCAGTCTGTTGATTCCAGACAGCAAAGTCGGCTGTGGGAGCTCTGAAAGTGTCCCTACTGGGTACCTAAAGCACTCTGCTGACCTGCCTCTGTGCCACCCCTGTTCTAGGCATTGCTGAGTTTCAGCTGGAAATGCACCGAAGTCCCACTTGCTTTCCCTTCCCTGTAGATTACCCTGCTGCCCCGGATTCTGTCCTAATTTCTGATGGGTCACACTTGGGAAGCATTTTGGGTGCTGGCCGCTTCACTGTCTCACATAGGAGTTCCTTCAGGCATCAACATCACAACTGGTAGGTTTGAGTTCTTTTGTTTCCCCCGTAGCTGAACAGGTTTCCAGATTCCTGTACTTCTCAGTTCCTTCTGCAACTGGAGCGTGTCCCTACCCCACTGGAGTGCTGTGGGTTCAAGTTAATTAGATTAACCATTGCAAGTGCTTTGCTCCATCACTGGCAGGAGGGTCTCAACAAATGCCACCCTCCCTGTCCTCCCCCACCTACCACGTTTACAGATGTTTCTCTTTAAAAGTGTTTTGTCTTTATAGTAAGGTAAGTTTTTTGAACAACAACAACAAAAGTGTTTTAGAAAGTTTGCACAAGGAAGGTCCCTGTAAATGGCACTCCCAAATCCATCCATTTCACCCTAGAGCAGTGGTTCTCAACCTTCCTAACGCCGTGACCCTTTAATACAGTTCCTCGTGTTGTGGTGACCCCCAACCATAAAATTATTTTCGTTGCTACTTCGTAACTGTAATTTTGCTACTGTTATGAATCGTAATGTAAATATCTGATATACAAGATGTATTTTCATTGTTACAAATGGAACATAATTAAAGCATAGTGATTAATCACAAAAACAATATGTAATTATAGATGTGTTTTCCGATGGTCTTAAGTGACCCCTGTGAAAGGGTCATTGGACCCCCAAAGGGGTCGCGACACACAGGTTGAGAACTGCTGCCCTAGAGGAAATCTTTAGCAAGTCCCGACTGGATTCCTCATATCCAACTGAAAGCAGTTTTGCAGCCAAAGGGAAAATGCCTATGAGTGGGTTATGAGAGATAGTATATCTGTGGTCACATTCCCAATCTCCACTGCATTTTCCAAGCCCTGATGATCTCAGCTGTAAAAAATACGTAAACAGCCTGGCTGGCGTCGCTTGGTGGTTGAGTGTTGACACATGAACCAAGAGGTCACTGGTTGGATTCCTGGTCAGGCACATGCCTGGGTTAAAGGCTCCATACCTAGTAGGGGTCATGCAGGAGGCAGCAGATCGCAGGTCATTAATATTTCTCACCAATGTTTCTATGTTTCTGTCCTTTTCCCTTCCTCTAAAATAAATCAATAAAAACATACTTTAAAAAATATATGTAAATGGATCCACCTTAAAATGGAACTGGAGTCACCAACCCAGAGCAACTGCCTTACCCGTCTCACTCCTCAAATTTTGAAATGTCTTAAGTGAGCAGAATAACTGGGACAAAGCAACATGGTATTCCAAATCACTGTTTGCAAAGCAGACAGTCTGACGACAGGACCGAAAGTTAAAGACATCCTTTAGAATCAGCAGCACTATGTATAGCTAAGCAATAACTTAGCTTATCTGCCCTATAGAAATGCCTTCCTTGGCTTATTAGCACCAATAGAAATGCCTTCCCTTCTATTAATGTGATTATTCTTCCCCTTCTCATAAAAACCCCTTGCCTTCACCCCCTAATCAGAATGCTATCTGGGTTTCTGCCTGAATCAGTGCTTCCTAAATAGCTGTTCTTTTGGATCTCAGAGAAATGCTTGTTGCCCATCACTCTGGCCTGTTAGTTTAGATTAACAAAGTTAAGGCATTTTACTTTGCTCCTAAGGAGTTTCCAGAAGAGTCTAATTTCTTGTTTCTTGCACTATAATTGTTGATGAATATATCTGATGGTTTTTCTCTTGGCACTTTTGTGAAATGCCTGATAGTTAGCATTGAAACAAATATTGGTAGTGAATTAATTGATTTCAAAATACTTTAGTCGGGCGACAAGGGTCTCCTCAATGCCACAAACAATATCAAATGTCATTTGTGTCAGTATTCAAAAAAATGTGTTATACATATAACTTGGGTGGATTGGTTATATAATTTCTTAATTTCTAGGCTCTTGGCCTTTTCTATCTGCTCCCCATGGGATACTGTTATTGGCTACATTCCTCTCAAAAGGCAGATCAAAACCATCTCTAGAAGAAGGCTTGTTGCAGAAAGATGAGTTAGAAAATACTGATTAAAAGGACTGTTATTGGTGAAATTTGTGTTTTCCTACTCCTATCTCAATTTTATAGCTAAAGTTGGGTTAATAGAAGAAATTGGTGTATTAATTAGCAGTTTTCTAAGCTGATTAATTTTCCCAAATTAAAGGTAGGTTATTCTTAAGTCAATATTTATTAAGAGGCTACAGCCGGCCAGAAGTGAAAAATTCTGAGAATCTGATCCTTGCCTTTAGGAAGCCGATGGTACAATGAGAAGGCAAATATTGAATATGTAATTAAAGGTAAGTGTTCTAGGGTGGAGCAATATTACCTTAAATGTGAAGGTTGTCGCTGCCTCAGTAGGTGGCATCTACAATCTTTGTCTTGCCAATCCATCGTAAAATGTCCACTTAGCCGGTTCAGCACATCTTAGGCCTTGTGTTAACACAGATACAGATGATACATTATTTTATCTTAACTTACCTTATAACAGAAGGTTGCTATCACAGTTTCTAATTATTTGTCCTTGAAAAAATATTTGCTTCCTATAAGCACATTTAACAAAACACCATTGTTGACTTATGCCAACCCCTTTCAATCCTTCCTTCAAAGCTAAAACGTGTATAAGAACCTTTTGGTATTGGAAAATGCAACTCTCAATAAAAACTACTTAACACACTTGACCTGCTCATTATTCAGTGAACCTCTCACATGACAGAACTAGTTTCTCCATTCACAAACATAAACTGCTCTTACATAATCTCTCCCCCTTTTCACATCCTGAAAGAGGCCCTCTTGTAACTTTCAAGTTACAATTCCATCAACTGGGTCACAGGAGATTTGAAAACAAAGTTTCACTCGTAGCCTAAGAAAGCAATATAGGTGAATTCCTTAATGAACATACCAGTAGTTAAGATTTCATAAAGAAGGAATGATGTTTAACGGTGTCAAGGTTCATATTTTGTTTGACGATGTTGCCATGTCTTTCATAAGAGAGGGATCACCTGGATGCTCACTGCGGGGATCCAGACATGATCCAGACATTAATGATGTCACAAGGTGACATGATGATGATCTGGCCATGCAGGCCGCAGTGCCCCCTTTCTGAAAAAGTGAAAGATTGATGTTAACACGGCTGAGATTCATGAGAAGAGATATGTTCCCGTTGAATATTTCAAAACCCTAGGTCACAAAACTGCCAAAGATCCATTTGAAACTGAAAGATGTTAGAATGTTAGGACATTGTACACTATACCATAACCTATAAAGCAGGTGAGAAGTAAGACACGAGTATAGATGTAAAAGACTAATAAAAGTGAGGAGAAATTTCAAAAGAAAAGCACAAAACCATGATTGGATATTTTCCCTCTGATGTCACAATTACTCTACTCAACAGTAAATGTGTAAATTAGTAAAGACCTCCCCCCACCCCCCACCCCCAAGTTCAACTGTAAAACAGAGAGAAGACCGCCACCCATGCCCTCCTGTTGACCCGGGGACGTGAGTACCATGATGCTCACATTCCAGGCGGAAACTTGGCAATGGTAAGTTCTACGGGTTGGCCTTTAAACTAAATGTTCTTGTTCCTTGTTTTTCATTCCTTATCAGCATGTGCCCTCAGTCTATTTTCCATGATGGCTTTTATCAGACAGTGCTAGGGTCAGGGGCCCTCATGCTTTTTCTTCCAGCTCTTTCATCTCTGGCCTCATTTGCATCCTCGGTCCCTGTGGACTTTCAGTATCTTTAGAATTTGCATAAATCTCTAGATTCTTGATCTTGCTTCTGATAGCCCGCTTTCTGTTCTAGCTGACCTGGCACCTACCCTCACTTGATGAGACCAGTTTTCCTCAAACCAGATAAATGTCCACTTCACAGGAACTTGTGGGGTCAGGGAGGAAAGATGGAACCTTTCTCTGCCCATGGTCTTTTACTATGTATTTTCTTTTGAAGTTCTTTACCTTTGATTATATCATTTGCTTTCTGTTCCCATCTTTGCCCCCCGTGAGCCTCTCCCACCAAGCAGCTCTCCCACCTCCTGTAGTTACTGTAATGTCTGCTTTGTAGATGTGGGTGCACCTCCGGTCCCTCACTCTTTGTTTTCATTCACACCTTGTATCCAACGAACCAGTAAATTCTATCGTCTCTGCTTGAATCCAGCTGTTTCACCAGGATCCCGCTAATCTCAGGCACAATCATCTCTAATCTAGACTTCTGTAACTCCCCCCGCCCAGCCCCCCGTCAGTGGTCTCTGGCCCCACTCTTGCTCATATATAGACCATCTCTGACTTAGTAGAGTTTTCTTCCAGATCGGGGTGTTATTAAAATCCTTCAAAGCTTTCTCATTAAACTTAAAAACAATGAGACTTAAGACTTCTGGAAGCTGGCAACCAAACCCACTTGATCTAGCTTTTGAATCTTGCCTCCCTTTGAGGGAAGGAAACAAACCCATGACAACCCAATGCATAGAGACCAGGAAACCACCACATCAGCAGCGGTCACCAGCATCACAAAGAACCAGACAATCCCAAAGGGAGGCCCGTGCTACTTACTGTGCTCTCCCAGTGAGTGTATTACATCCATATGTCTGCCGATGGAGGAGGCATTGGTAAGTGGCAAATGGCCAAGGACGATCCTGGCCTCCTTCCACAGTATTGTCCCAGGGTCCCTAACAAAGCAAACAGCAGGGAAACAGAATTCAAATTGTATAATTAGAGGCAGTTATTAGCACTAAAAGTATTTCATGTTTTCACTTCAGTGAGCCGAGACACTCTTAACTGCTAGCTCTTCTTGGCCAGCTAGAATGACCAAGGACAAAATAACTCAGGACAATAGCAACGTATTTCCTATTCTGCAGGCCATCTCCACAATAAAGATCAGCCCAGTGGTTCCCTAAACTGCACTGCCATTATTTGGAATTCAGTGCTTATTCTCTTCTCTCTAAACCTCAGACCATCCTGAGAAAGTCTGCCAGGATTGCCAAGTTCCAATCACTACCAGCTTTCATGCAGAACGCCTTATTTGTCATAGACCCAGAAAGCAAGGCTATTGGCGAGCAAGTGAAAGAGGTTTTCAGATCATCAGAAACCTTCATGCTCTTGCTTAAAGTGGTGAAGTTATTGTACACTCTGGTTTGCACGTAGGACTGGATCACGGGAAGAAGAGACAGAGTAAGAGAACCACATGGTGTGGTCCAAAGAATGTGAAATAACTGGTTCTATGAATGCTCGCCGACTTTCGCAAAGATCAAAATTTTAAACAACATTCTGTCCTAATTCCTGAAACACAGGTCATCCTTCCACAGCGAAACTAAATCTCTAACCGACATAGACATTTTGTTTATTCCCCCTGAAGTCTCTTTCCATAAAGAAGAATGTCATTAAGATATTTTATAAAAATCCTTTAAGCTAGAACCAAAATCCAAGTGTAACTTGCATACTGAAGAATAGGATAGCCCGGCCGGCATGGCTCAGTGGTTAAGCATCTACCTATGAACCAGGAGATCATGGTTCAATTCCCGGTCAGGGCACATGCCTGGGTTGCAGGCTCGATCCCCAGTGTGGGGCACGCAGGAGGCATGCACTCTCTGGTACATGGGCCAATGCTCTAACTGCTGAGCTGCTGGTAGCAATTAATTGTTTTTATATTCAAATCTCTTTAAAAAGTATTTTACTGTTTAAAGAATGATAATACCAGTGTAGTGTGGAATTTACAATATATGTAAAGTAAGACATACAAAAAATAATGAAAGTTTAGCCTATATGTACCTATAAGAAGAAATGCACTTTAAATATAAAGACAACTTGGCTAAAGAGTAAAAGGATAAAAAAAATATAACTTGATAACACTAAGCCAAAAAACTAATTGAAACAACTTTGACATGATGAAAATTCACACAAAATATATTTTCTGAAAACAATGAAATTAAATTAGAAAGCAATAATGAAGAAATTCCAAATTATTTGGAAACTAAATAATATACTTCTAAATAACCTATGATTCAAAGAAAAAAAATGTAAAAAGATATATCAAGGTGTTTTAAACTCAATTAAAATGAAACATATCAAAATCTATGGTATGACAGTAAAGCAACACTTAAGGGGGAAATTTATAGCACTAAAATCTCCATATTAGAAAAGAAGGAATGTCTCAAGTCAGTGACTTCAGATTTCACCTCAAGAACCCAGGGAACAAAAAAAAAAAAATAGAAAAATAGAAAAGAAATTAAACCCAAAGTAAGCCAAAGCACAGAAATAACAATCTGAGCAGAAATCAGTGATATAGAAATTTAAAAAAACTGCGAAAATCAACAAAACCAAAATCTTTGATAAGATCAATACACTAGCCAAGACTAATCAGGAAAGAAGTGGAGAAGATACAAATGACCAATATAGGAATTAAAAAGGTGACATTACTATAGATTCTACAGACAGTAAATAAAGACTAAGAACATATTATAAACAACTTTCTGCCAATAAATTAGGCAATTTAGATGAAGTAAACAAGAAACCTGGAAAGGCAGTTCAGCCCCAGCCCACCAGAACACACCTACAATAGGTTGAGTTTATGACTTTCTTCAATGAGGAAACACACAATGGGGAACCATGAGATGTCTCAGT
Organism: Myotis lucifugus; assembly: GCF_000147115.1. NCBI lineage: Eukaryota > Metazoa > Chordata > Mammalia > Chiroptera > Vespertilionidae > Myotis > Myotis lucifugus. Next base: position 298,464 of record NW_005871154.1, read on the forward strand.
AATAGTATATTAGAAAAAAAAAACACATATTACAGGATTTGGGCTTTGGTTGAGGAATTTGAGTGAGGGTCTAAGGAAATGGGGATTTGCTCAAACCGGGTGCTGTCAACAAGCAGAGAGATAGCTTGTGGTTCAGCCATTTCACTCCAAAGTGTTACTCAAGAGAAATCAAAACATGTGTCCATTCAAAGATTCGTACATGACTGTTCATAGCAGCTTTCTTGGTTATATCCCCAAAGTGAAAAACCACTGAGATTTCTATGAACAGGTACATGATTAACCAAACTATGGTATATCCATTCAAATGATTATTATTTCTGCAATAAAAATTCATGCACATAACAACATAGATAAATCTCAAAATCAGTGCCCCCTTGGTTCGTCAATCACTTCTTGCCATTCCCGTTTCCCCCTTCCCTTGATATTAAAGACGTCTGCACTCTCTACTTTCTTAAAATGAATTTGAGTCTCCCACCTTCTCAATCAGTAAACATTTCCTTGCTCCAAACTCTGACATTTTGAGTTTTGGCCTTTCAAAGCATCAGGCACAAGGACTTTGAACCAGTAACAGGATAGCTTTTGACTTATTTGTTAGACTTTACTTTTTAAAAAAAAGAAAATATGGCCGAAACCGGTTTGGCTCAGTGGATAGAGCGTCGGCCTGCGGACTGAAAGGTCCCAGGTTCGATTCCGGCCAAGGGCATGTACCTGGGTTGCGGGCACATCCCCGGTGGGAGATGTGCAGGAGGCAGCTGGTCGATGTTTCTCTCCCATCGATGTTTCTAACTATCTCTCTCCCTTCCTCTCTGTAAAAAATCAATAAAATATATTTTAAAAAAAAAGAAGAAAATATGGAATGCTTCATGAATTTGCATGTCATCCTTGCTCAGTGGTCATGCTAATCTTCTCTGTATCATTCCAATTTTAGTATATGTGCTGCCGAAGCGAGCACTATTAAGACTTTACTCTTAATATTCGGAGGAAACTGACCTCATGGCATACGGGTCATGTTGTATGCAAATGTCTACCAATGTCCTCTGGTGTTGGGTGTTTTCAGGGTTATTTTGGTTTGGTTTCTACCTCTGTCCCAAATTTGAAATTCATTTGAGGTTTCCAAGAGTAGGACAGAGACAGAACTAATCCTTGTAGTTTTTAAGAGATGCCAGCTTCTCCCTACACATTGGATCTCTCTGTTTTAGAACATAATGACTGCACTTTAAACATGACAGTGATTGGAGCCTAATCCCAAGGATTCTAAATTAATTGTATTGATTCCAGGGTCAGGCATAATTAAGAGCTCCATAGGTGAATATTTAACTAGAGCTGCAAACCACTAGCCTATAATCATGTTACTCAAAGTTTGGTCAAAGGTCAGCAGCATCAGCATTACCTGGGAGCACCCTCAGGCCTCCCTCAGTAAGGATCTGCAGTTGACAAGGTATCCAGGTGACCTAAATGTACTTTCATTTGCAGAGATTCTGGTCTCAAAAACACACAACTCCAATGGGACTCAAGTTCTCAAAATACATCGATATCTTGACAGAGATACACACATCTGTCAAAATGTGTTCAAGATTAACTGGAATCTTTTAAACACTTTTAAATGTTTTTTTAAAATATATTTATTGACTTCAGAAACAAAGGGAGAGGGACAGAGATATAGAAACATCAATGATGAGAGAGAATCATCCATCAGCTGCCTCCTGCTGGGCATGTGCCCCGACCAAGAATCGAACTGTGACCTCCAGGTTCATATGTCGATGCTTAACCACTGAGCCACACTGGCTGGGCAACACTTTTAGATTTTCATATAACTTTTTTTTCTGAGATCAAACCATTTTATTGAGGAGGGGTGGGAGGGAGAGCAGAGTTTGCTAAGAGCAAATATGCCTCTTTGGGATACTGATTCTTAAAAGCTGGTTATTTTTAAGGAAAAAAAAAAAGACTCTGGAAAACCCTTTGACCTTCCCCTTTACTGCTCCAGGAGGGTGATCTCATCGCAGATAACTACCATTTGAAATGAGCTGGTGTGTGATAGCCAGGGAAGAACCTAGCAAGGCCCTTTCGATTCAATTCCTCTCTGTGCCCCAGTGTTACAATAGCCCAGAAGACATTTACCAAACATGTGCTTTTCTACCTCCACATGACTTGCCTTTCTGCCCTTGTAAGTCCCAAACCCCAACCCCCCTTCTCCTTGGTTCCAGGTGGAATACAAGCCTCAACTGCCCAGTGTGTCCTTGGTCTATTCTCATGGCATTCTCAAATATCCACGTCGATCACCTTTGGTCATATGCTTCTGTTAATATATCTCATTTTAATTTCATCATTAGCCCAGGCAGAAAAGGTTAGAAGGTGGGAGGAATTTTTTGTGTCCCTACAAGGGGCTTATGAGAAGGGTCCAAGGGCCAGGAGTACAGTGAGACCCAAAGTCCTCCAGGAGGCTGGGACCTCAGCTTCATAGTTGCCAAAAGCTTTTACATAACTGTTAGAATCCACTTGGATTTTTCAAAGAAAGAAAAAACAAAACCCCACACCCTGCTTGGTTTGTAGTTTTAGTTTTAATCAAAATTATCTGACACAGCCCCAGCCGGTTTGGCTCAGTGGATAGAGCATCGGCCTGTGGACTGAAAGGTCCTGGGTTCGATTCTGGTCGAGGGCACATGCCCGGGTTGTGGGTTCGATCCCCAGTGGGGGGCGTGCAGGAGGCAGCCGATCAAAGATTCTCTTTCATCATTGATGTTTCTATCTCTCTCTTTCTCTCCCTTCCTCTCTGAAATGAATAAAAATATATTTAAAAAATATCTGACACAAATTATTTGACAAATTAAACTACTCAGATTTATTACCAAAACATATTTAAATATATTACCACAAACACAATAATTCACTGATGCAAATATCTCCAACTGTGTTTTAAGAAAGGGAAAAAGGGACTTTCTAAATTTGCATCGCATTTGAGGAGTTGAGAAAGCAGAAAATGGCTTTTGCAAGAATGACATTGCTTTTCATAATAACCTGAAATGGACAGTATTTGCACAAAGTGCGCCAATTCCAGCCTCACAAACAAACAAGAAAACTAAGATTTTGCTTGTTTATGTTTAAAATAGACTTTTCTGAACACATTCAAATGCATAGAATTAAACAATTTGACTTAATATATTTTTATTACTTATGGCCGGGTAATTTTAGCGGTTTGAACTGTTTTCATTTGAATATGTTTAAAGGAAATAGTGCTATGCATATTAACCAATTTGACATGTGAAGGTATTTTATTCTAATTTCAGAACTATCCCCTCTAAAAAAATGTTAACATTCCATAATTGGTGAATATTAAGGGTTTGTCTTTTTATTTTCTTTTTGTTAAAGAGTAAAGAATACACACAAATATACCTGATTTTTAAAAGGATGCATAAGCAATTTAAAGAGACAGGATAGCCAGCTGGAACTATTAGATCCATAGGCAGGAAAATGAGCTTTGACTAAATTCACAACTAAAACAAAAATTCAAATGGATCAGAGAATGTAAAACTATAAAACTTTTATTTTAAAAAAAACATAGAAGAAATATCCTTGGACCTGGGGCGAGGCAGTAATTTTTGTGCTTGAAAATAAAAGCATAATTCACAAAGATAAAAACATTTATAAAACTAGATTTCATCAAAGTAGAAGAATTTGCCCTGAGAAAGACCCATAAAGGATGAAAAGACAACTTTCAGCCAGGGGGAAAAATAATTTGCATAGAGGGGGAATAATTTGCATAGGGGGAAAATAATTTGCATACCACATACCTTACAAAGAACTTATATGTAAAATATGGAGAGAATTTACAGTGAAAAGTAACAAGCTATCTAATTAGAAAATAGGCCAAAGACTTGGCTAGGCATTTTACTGAGAATGCTACACAGATATTCATAATAAGCACAGGAAAATATATTCAATATCATTAGACATTAGGGAAATGCACATTGAAACCACAATGAGATACAACTATACATCTATCAGAATAGCTAAAACAAAAAAATCATGATAATACCAAATGCTGGCAAGAAGAGAATATGGAAGTTTCTTATAAAACTAAATATTTGCTAAACTCAGAAATTGAACTCTTGGCATTTATCCTAGAGATATAAAATGGGTTTATGTTCACACAAACACATATATATGAGTGTGTATAGGTTGTATTCATAATATCCCCACTCAAATCTTCTTTAGTGGGTGAAAGATCAAACAAAGCAAACCATGAAATTCTACGCGGCAATAAAAAGGAACAAAGTATAAATACAGGCAAAACTTGGATGGATTCCCAAGGGAATTATGCTGGGTTTTAAAAGTCAGTCTCCAAAGGTTTCATACCACACAATCCTATTTATTAAAAAATTCCTGAAATGTCAAAATCATATAGATACTTATCAGAGTAGTTGCCAGGGGCTAGAGTAGACACAGAAAGAATGAGAGAGTTGGCTGTAGCTACAAAGGATAAGACAAAGGATCCTTATATGGTAATATTCTGCATCCTGGTTATGTTGGTGGTTCCATGAGTCCACACACATAATAAAAGCACATGCACACGCACACACATAATATAAAAAAACTAAGTTGAATGAAATGACATTATTTAAAAAGTATAAATTACTTAATTTAGTGTAGTTACTCCCATGTTAATTTTTATTAATTCCCTCATTCTTAACACCTGCATAGTATTTAAGTTCATAATGAATGGGTGATGGGTTTGTTTTTTGGGTCATTTATGTTGTTCATATATCATCTCAATTAAAAACCTGGTATTTTTACAAAGGTAGAAATATAAGGAGGCCGTCTTCCATATTTCTGTCAAATAGCTTAGATGAAAAGGATAGGCTCAAACCATACGTACATTAAACATGTTAATAGGGATTCTATGCAATGTGTTAGCAGCAGCCAAGTTTTAATGTCTCTGAATCTGCCACCAAACCCTACAGAGCAAGTAGGATAACAAAGCAGCACCTATGACAACACAGAGTGATGAGGTAGCCCATGAGCCCCACACCCTGTGAACCCCACACTGAGCAAGTAGAGCTAATCCACAAAGACTCACAGGAACCACCGTCTGTCCCGGAGGACACAAGGAAAGGACACAGGGTCCCCAAAGGCTCTGGGACCTGTGAAACTTAGAAATCCAACTGCTAACAGACACCCTTCCCCTCAGTTCAGGGAGCCCTGCTTGGCAGGCCTGGAGACAGCAGCTGAGGCCAGGAGGGCTATGAGGCTTCCAGCTCCTTAGGGGAGAGAGAGGATGGCAAAAGCAGACGGAGTGGTGGTCTGCAGCCCCATGAACTCACCAATTTAACCACTTCCAGAACAAAGCCCTTTCCTGAGGCGTAACTTCAGAAAGTCAGTTATGAAGTTGGACAAGGACCAAGAAAAGAGATGTCCAGATTAAACATGCCGGAGGGTGGAGGTGGGGGTGGGGGAGGCAGATCTCAGCAAATTCAAGCACAGGTAACTTCCTTACCTTGAGGTTCCAGAAAGACCAGAAGCCATGAATGTGAAATAAATAATAAAAGTCTTGGCTCAATAAGTTAAATCTTCTAACTCTTGTTACTAATCCAATCATTTTCTTTCTCAGACAGACAGTTGCTCAGCAAAAAGTACCTAATATTTTCTCAGGAAAATAGTGCTAAAAGAGCTCTCTCAAACTCCTACCTCTGGGTTGACCCGTGGATTTGAAATACCACCAGTGCGCGAGTCTGCTCAGCTTTTTATTGGGGGCAGCATGTCCCGCCGCCTGTAAAAAGCTATTGACTTCACCTGTTGATACTCCACCATCCTTCCTGCTGTCTTAGAGCCAATACTTTGTGTGCTATCCCTCCCAGTCCAGAACGCATTCAAACCCATTCCCTCATTTGCTCTCTCTCGTGCCCCCTATTTTATGGGCATATACATTTTTTGATTGTTTTATCCTGTATTAAAAAACAAAGCAAAACAACTTCCTCCCTTCAGAGTGGAGGTGGTGAGCCTGGAATATACTTAACGTCAAATCTAAGAAGACAACAAGTGCAGGATCTAGCTGAAGGAATGGAGTGCAGTGTCAGGTGGTCTGAAAATGAAATGATAGAAGGATGAAAAATGGGAGAAAAGGAGAAAGAGAAGGAATTCTGTAGAATAAGCTTTCTGACTGGTCCATCTCTTATGCCTGGAAGTCAAAGAGTTGTTTGTGGAAGCGAAGGCATATTTACTGCTGCCAAGGGAAACACTTAATGTTGGTATGATATCAAACTGGAGGATGAAGGAGAACATGGGAGGGTGAAGAAAGAGAGTCCAAGGAACATTGGCTGGAGACAGTTACTGCTGTCTAAAGGAAGTGACGAGTGTAGGGAAGTAGATCAGACAGCCATCAGAACAAAAAGCCAACCTGCCTAAAACAAAAGCAGCAAATGCAAACAAGATAGTGCAAGACACATATACGCATGAAACACACAGTGTAAAATACCAGGCCCCCAAATAAAAGCCAACAGAATTCACAGGAATCGAAGTCAATGCACTTAATTCTCTTATGAAAAGCAAAAAGACACTGTCCAATTAAAACACAAAACTCAATTCTATGCTGAATGTAAGATATCTACTGTTTGAGAAAAGTGAAAACTAAAAGGGTGGGCAATATATATACCAAAAGGATGTCTCCTCTTTATGTTCATGGAGTCATAGAGCAGTGGGTAGACACACGACACATTTTCTCATGCGTTCACACTTACACAGCTGGAGGTGTTTACACCACTAGTGTGAGTATATTCAAACACGCAAAGAAGACATTTTTACACAATGAGACATAGAAATGAGAATAGTGAGTGAAAGGAGAAAATAGGAGCATCTGAGAGGAAAGAGCCAACGTTGGGTACTTAGTGATGACATTACCAGGAGGCAAGTTATTTCCAGTGACAGTGTCCTTGTCCTGCTGCTGAAATCACGGGTGATCCTGGGGAAGTTGTGACTGATTCTCACAGAGCTACTCACAGAGCTGCTAGCAGCTGTGATGTTGCTGTGGCCACATGGGAAGCATCAGACTTAGCTTTAGCTTTCGTATCCTTGATGGCCATATATTGCTTGTTAGGGAGGGGGTAATACTGCAATTGTATTTTGGATGCTTTGTCTGATTCCAGACAAATAATCTCTCCAGAATGTGAGTGAGACATACATCTTGATCCATATGGAATGACCCTTTGGTAAAGAGCCAGGGATTGAGTTTCTCTGCAGTGACTGTGGCATCTTGAACAGACTGGGAAACCTGCCTATTACCTTTCTATTCCCGTGGGCTGGGACAGGGGTAGGCTTAATGTGAGGAAGCCTACAATTATTTATTTTAGGTTCAATTTATTATTATTTGTGTAGGTTTAATGTACTTTGTGGCTCTTTTACTGAAATAAAATCGATACTGCACAACTGAAAATACAGTTGCAATATTTTCCCTCACAGGTATATGAGGCTCTTGCTTCATCTCAGAATGTTTTCAGGACCACAGGTTCTTCTAATCGTGTTTAGGGCCACCTCCCCAAGTTGTTAATGGGGTTGGCTGAATGTACGGTAGAATCAGGCGATGGGAATCAGGTGAGAGCGGTAGGTTACTCCAGAAACGCAACGTAATGTACGCCTAGGGCAGTGGTTCTCAACCTTGGCTGCACATTAGAATCACCTGGGAATCTTTTTAAAATCCTGATTTCTGGGCCTCATCCTCCAGAAATTCTGTTTCTTTGTTATGTGGTGGGGCCACAACATTAGTAACAAAGAAACAATTCCGGAAGTATTGTATCTGGTGCGACTCTTCCCCTACCGCCCCTGCTGGTCCTGGTGTGCTTGCGAAACTGGGTCTCGGTTTGTTAGTAGGACTTTTTTATCCACGGGGATAGAAATCTATGTTGGCATCTATTCACACACGAGTCCAGCCATGGTTGTAAAAGAAGGAACAGTGTTGTGGGGTGGCCTTGAAGACCCATTGTCCCTGAGCCTAGTCCCCCAGCCACACCAGATGGGTCCTCCTTTCACAGTTGGACAAGAGTCTCCCACACAGAAATCCAGACAGGAACATGGCATCCTCCCCCCTGCCCCCGCCACGGTCATTTCCCGAGTCCACACCTCTAACAGGCTTGTCATCATTACTTTCTTGTCACCCCCTCGTTCTAGCCTCACCCTTCCACTGCCCTCCACATTTGATCATCCCACTGAGACTAAAGGATGCTTCCCCTGTAAGGAGGCACAGAGGCAGACAGTCGGTCACCTGGGGCCAAGCCTTGTGGTCTAGGGTCAGGCCACCCACACAGGAAACCCTGGAGGAGCTGAGAATCGCTGGGCCCCATTGTCTGACTTCTTCCGGGAGGCCCCTCATCCGTCTAGCCTGGCCTTGGGAGTAGAAGTGATGATGGGAGGGGTCGCTGGGGATCAGAGAGCCCTGTGCTGCCAGGAGCAGGCGGAAGGAGATTCCTCTCAATCTGGAAGGAGGGACTGAGGCTCACCTGTGGATCCAGAGCGCCCTGACCTCCCACATTCCCTTCCTCTTGGGTCCCCTCTCCAAGGAGCAGCGCAGACTCAAGTACAGAGACAAAGACAATGGCCCCCGAGCATTTTCAAACACAACTATCTTTATTCATAACTGAAATACAATGTCCCAAAGGTGCTGATCCTACCCCCACCCCCCAGGCCCACCCCCACCCTAACAACCATGCCCTCCCTCCCAGCCTCCCACCCTCCCAAATCCCTAGAACAGCCAGGATCAGCTCTGAAATGAGAAGGAGCCCTGGGCTCCTCTGGGGCACAGCCAGGTCCCATTTAGTTTGGGTCGCCTGACTGAGGGCAGGAGGGGCCCCCCACTGCTCCACGCTGGCTGCAGTACCTCTTCCTCTTCCTCCCCCTCCCCGCGACAGACTGCTCACTCTTTCTCTTTGGAGCCTGGGACCGAGCAGCTTTCCGGGGCCCTTGACCTTCAGGGCAGGCAAGGCCCGAGGCAGGGTCAGGACTCAGAGAGCGAGCACTGGGTGACAGGCTCTTAGGAGAGGCCAGGGAGGGGAGGTCCCCCTCCTTCTCACTGGACCTGTCCACTGGCCCGCCGTTCCCCCTGACAGGAGAGACCTCCCTGGGAATGGTGGCATCCCTGGGTCCCAGGTCAGAATCAGTGCGCCTGGGACTCTGGGGAGAAGAGGGAGGGCATATAGCCCCGAGGGGTGGGCACTCCAGACATCCTGAAGGGGCAGCAAAGGCTTGGAGACTGGACAGGTGGACATCTGCATGACCAGGCCTTTGATCATCCTTGATGTCAGTCTCCGGTGGGCAGGCTTTGCCATTGACCTCCAGCTGGGGGCCGTGGTCATCTCTCTGGGCATCTTGGCTGGCCACAGACTCAGAAGGACTTGGGTCACATTGGAGTGCACCATCACTCTGGGGTGCCTGCTCATCCTCCTCCTCTTCCTCCTCCTCCTCGTACAGGTGCAGCTTCTCTAACAGCTGGGAGGAAGAGGGGGACAGTGACATGCTCTGCCCACATGTGTGAGAGGAGGAGGAGCGTGGGTGATGGGACAGTGGTGTTGGGGAAGGAGGGATAGGGGGGACACCGTGATTCAAATCCCAAACAGACATGTGGCTCTCCTCTGTATCCCTCTGCCTGCCCCAGCTTTGTGTCCTTCTCTCCCTTTCTGGGCCCCCAATCCTCTTCTTCCCGTCATCCTTTTCTGTCTACAATTCTCTCCTCTTTGTCCTCCTGCACTTCACCCACCCCAGAGCTGGCCCCTGGGTATGCCATGCCTACAGGCAGCACTGGGGTGGACAGAGTCAGGTGCCCCCTTTTCTGAGCTGCTCCTTGCCCTGGTTTACCTGGAGTCCCTCCCTCCATGACTCACATAGGGACCCTTCCTCCTTTAACTCACCTGGCATCTGTCCCTCCCTCCCATGGCCCACCTGAAGCCCCCCTTCCATCTTCTTAAGTTTCCCCCATCCCCTGACTCACCCAGATAAGAGCGAGTCCTTCTTCCAGCTCCAACAACTCGTTAGTTAGAGCCGAGAGATCCAACTGCGAATCTGAGGAAAGTAATTGTGCCACGAATCGGGATTGAATGACCTCCTCCACCTGGGACAGAAGGAAGAAGGTATAAGCAGGACCTGGAGGAAAAGTAGAAAAGCCAAGACCCACCCTATCCTCTTGCACAAGGTGAGTGTTTTACTACTCATGGTCATCCGCTCCAAGCGCACACACACAGAGGAATATATACACATACAAACACAAGGGCACACCCACATATACACACTGAAAGCACACACCACACACACAACATACACACATGCACACAGAGACACACCCATCACCCATGCATGCACCCAGCTCAGGAACAAAGAACAGAGCTTAATCCAATCCTCCTGAGCAGAACCCAGATCTGGGTGCTGGAGTGCCAAGCTCTGGAATCTTGTAGACCTCGGAGCTCGGAGCCAACTCACCCTGTTGACCAAGTCGTCCTGGGACAACAGCATGTCAATGTAACTCAGTATATCTGGGTCCAGGAAGAGCCAATTCTCTTCCTGCTGTGCCTCCATTCCGTCCTCTTCCCTTTCTCCACCTGGCTCCCCCATGGCTGGTTGGGCCAGCTCCACCAGCCCATCCTTGGCATCCATGTTCTCTTTCACAGCCTCCGGGGGGATATCCTTGGGTTCCTTGGTCTCCTGGGGCTGCTGGGGGCTGCGGACACTTTGGGCCTTGGGTACAGCATTCTTGGCAATGCACACTGTGGCAGAGGAAAGAAGAGGGAGTATGAGGGACTCCAGCTTCCACCCCCTGAGCATGTGATAGTGAGGGCAGTATTGGGGGGACAGTAACATTGGTGCGACTGGGTCAGAACCTCTGAAGCCATGTTACCATGGGAGGGGAGAGGTCCGAGGGAAGCATCCAAAAGAGTCAAATGTGAGGATGTGCAGAGCCCCTGATTCTCCAAGGGCCCCCCAACTCCCCTGTTCAATCGCTTCTTAGGTACACATCATGTGCCCCTAATTACTCAGGACTGGTGTCCTAAAACGTTTACTAACGATACAGATCATCTTCCTGCTTCTGTGCTACTCCCCTTGCCCCCTTTAGAAAGAAATCTGCCTTTATAGATGTTCTGAGAGAAAAACAACCACACTCCACATTTGTTCTCTGTCTATAAAGCAGGGATGTGGACTATGAGCAAACCCCTCATTTCAAAGATAAAAGGCAGGGGAGCCTGGCCTGGGTGCTCAGTGATTGAGGATCAACCTACAAACCAAGAGGTCGTGGTTGGACTCTCGGTCAGAGCACATGCCCGGGTTGCGGGCTCGATCCCCAGTGTGGGGTGTGCAGGAGGCAGCCGATCAATGATTCTCATCATTGATATTTCTATCGCTCTCTCCCCCTTTCTTCCTCTCTGAAATCAATAAAAATATATTTAAAAAAAATAAAAATAAAGGCAGGACAGAGGATACACAACAAGAGGAAGTAGGTCTGAAGAACTGACTTGCCACAGAAGGGGAACAATTCAGGACCACCCAGGTCACTGTCCCCCTTTTCCGCCCTATGCTGGTGGAAGTTGCCCGGCTGCCCTGCTCCTGTGGAGTCCAGCACAACAAGAAGCTCCCTGGGCTCAGAAGTGAGCTCTGGGCTGGAAGCAGTGGAGGAGCTTGGGCTGCAGCAGCTGGAGTTCCTTCCAGCCCAGCCCTCGGGGCAGACATTTCATTGTGGACTTGGCCACAGACAGCACTGGACAACTTTCTGGCTGGGACTACCTCTCCCCACTGCCCCAATAGCTTCGGTATCCTAAACCGAAATCCCTTAGAAAGATACAGGGCACAGGACTAGGCTTTCCTGTGACCCTCCCTGTGCCACCACCACGACACAGCCCACTACTCTCTACACACATGTTGAAGTGGCGTGTCTCTCCTTTAGAAAGAATCCATGTGCCTGCTGCCTCCACACCCAGGCATTTCCCCTGAAGTCATCCTGAACCACCTCTGAGGAGCCCTCCTGTTCAGTCACAGGTTTCCCCGGACTCTCAGTCTCTCCTGGTGAAAGGTCCTTGGGGGGCCAGTGCTCTCTCCTTCCCCGACTTCAGTCCGAACTATGTTTCTCCAGTGGAAGTATTACATTTTAATCCCAAGTGTTGAGGTACATCATGGTCACTAATCAACCCCCAACTCCCATTCCAACCTATAGGCTTACCTTCTTCTGAAGCCATCCCTGAAGGCTGAGGCACTGACCACCGCTGAGAGAGAATGAGAGAATTCAAGTCCAGGTCCAAGAGGTGACCTGCTCCAACAGACACTCAGGATCCAGTGAAGGAACAGGTTGGATTTAAATGTCAGAATGTAGGATTCCAGACATTCTGCATCGGGGGAGGGGCGACAGGTTGGTGCCTGGGTGGGGGTGGTGTGAGGAGACATTCCCTGGAGGGCTCTGGCAGGTAGACAAGAACCAGCATCTCCTTTCAAATTTTTAGTGATGACACAATTGTTGTGTGCCTCCTTAGGCCATTTATATGCTGGTTTTTCAGATTCACGGCACAAAAGCTTTACTTGATGTTCCTTTTATTTCAGTTCTTGATCCATCAGCCTAGTTTGGGTCCTTCAACCTGCTTCCTATCTAGCTCTTGGCTGACTTCAACACAGACTACACTTTCTGAACAAATTTCAAACATAAACAACAATGGGAACTTGTGGCCACATGGAACCCAGTGTTTGAAACCCGGACTGACTCAGCAGATCCAGCCTGTTGGGGGGCTGTGTGCACATCATTCTTTGGGGAGCAGTCCTGTGGCCCCAAGTGCCATCCAGTGCTGGGAGCTCTGCAGAATGCAGCCGGCCCAGCCTTCCAAATGATCCCCTTTGCTCCAGTCCATCAGGGGAAGGCTCCATAGCCTACACGGCCAAGACCAGAAATCACTAGTCTTTGTTTCTCAGAGTATTCCATTGTTCAATGTTTACTTTTTAACCTTTTGACTGATTTTAATGTAATATATTAAACAAGCAATGCCTTGCATAGTTTACAGTGTAATTGCACAAAATGGAAAATATGGTGACGTCTCTTTCGCCTGCCTCTTTGCCCTGGCAGCACAGTCTTCTTACCCACAGGATGCCATTGTTATCTGTTTCCTTTAAATTTTTTCAGAGATGTATTATGCAACTAAGAGCAAATGCAAACTATTTTTTTTTTTTAAAATGCTCTTGGCTTTTTTCTCTGGTTAAAAATAATATATGTCTCAATATATTTATTTTACATGTAATTTTACTTAGGGTATACCATAATGATTGTCTTTGTACTGGTAACGTGGCTCCTCTTTATTTCTGGAGGCTAGATTCGTAGAACATGAAATTCTACAGTTCCTTAAAATTCAAAGTATCTTTTGAATGATTTTAATGAAAGAATAGGTGGCCCGATTTAGTAAATAATAGACACCCAATGGAATTTAGATTTCAGATACACAACGAATTAGTTTTTAGGATAATTGGGTCCCCACTGTATTTGGAACATACCTTTACTGTCAATTTGCTTGCTGTTTTCTGAAATTGACACTTAACTGGCATCCTCTATTTTATCTCCCGGACAAGTAACTTATTAGGCTACTATTAGCTACTCCGCCTAGAAGAAGAACTTGAAGTAAAAAAGATTCAGGTGTGCATCTTGGCTCCGCCACTAAACACAATTGCACACACACGTGACATGTGCACATTCGTTGGTAGATACGGAACTTGTGAGAGCCATCATCATACAGCACTGAATGTCCCTCGTGTCTAGTGGGGGAAAGACAGACGTAAGGGCCAGGAAGGCAGAAAATCTTGTGACTCCACGTGTTAACAGGGCTTGACATCCCAACGTCTGGTTGGCCCAAGTTGTTAAAATTCCACTAGCCATGAGACGTACGTGGCACTCTGAGGCAAAGCCAGGTCTCTCTCCACCATGCCCAACCCCCTTCCTCAGAAACCTGCATCCACCTACAGCCCCGCTTGCCAGTCTGAGCCTGGAAGCCCTGCTCATAGACTTCCAAGTTTCCTGCCTGGGACATACACCCTCGCTCTTTGAAAGACAGGTTCATCATTGCCCATGGTTCCATCTGCGTGTGAACCATGGTAGCACCCCTTAAAAAACTTGTTCGATACTTATTTTCATACTGTGCATAAATGTCTGTTAATCACTGTCACAATGATCTGAAAGAGCAATCGTGTTCTGTGCTGTGAGAGGAGAGGATTGTTAGGAAATTGGTCAATGGAGATGAAGGGTGACGACTTCGGAGGATTGCAACCAAATCTCTGGGAAGACAAGCTTCACTCCCTGCAGAAGTCCTCCTACTGGTAGGGTAAAGGACTGTGAACATTCCCTGAAAAAGACTCCAATATAATTCAAATTCTGCACATCATAGAAAAAGAAGGGAGGAGAAGGTGAAATTCTTCCCATGCTACCTGCTTTGTGAACAGAAATTAGTCTAGTCAAGTCTTGATCAATGTTATAATAGCAACCTTACAATAGAAATACCTGCAAATCAACATTTATTGAACAACTTCCATGCGCTAGAGAAATAAACTTAAAAAACAACAACATATTCTAGTACAGTAAATGTATTCGGAAAACCTTGAGGGATGGAGTCAGGGGGAAGTATATCGTGTTTCCCAGGTCTAAATTTCATGGCCAGAATTGTTTAATGAAACATTCAGACTTGCTAGGAGAAAAGACGACTGTTTTCAGAAACCACGGAAATGCAGTCCAGAGGACATGAAGGCACTTGCCCCAATTTGAGGACATGTGCTCAGGTAGACCTCTCCAAATTCTTTCCGGAGGGAGGGCTGCATCTATAGCATGGATTGCACGGTTGCAATTTTAAGATCCTAAGTGCTCATTGCACACGCCCTGGTCTGAACCACGGACAGCCATGGAGGTTCTTGATAAGGAGGCCTTGCTGGAGAAGCTTTGCAGGAAGTCCCCCACCTCCTCCAGTTCTTTCCTCTCCTGTTCCTCAGCCTTGTCCTGTTCTGGTGCAGAAGATGGGGTCGGCGGGGAGAGGTTGGGAAAGAGGGGGTGCCTGGCGCCATGATGCACGTACATGCGTTCTGGTGCAGAAGATGGGGGGAGGGGCTCCACCCTGCAAGGACTCCCAGCATGGGTTGTATCTGTTGTAAGGTTGGCTCTGGTGGGCATACATGCGTGGAGGGGGGGGGGCCAACAGTGTTCCTGGCCTACACGAGGCTTGGCATAGCTGCCACAGGAGTGGGTTATGTAAACGAAGAAGTAAGGGACGCACGGACACTTACCCCTCAGATGTCACCCCTCTTCACTCTTGTTCACGCTGTGGGCTATTTGCGCCCAAGGCCTGCGTTCATTCCCCATAAACACTCACTTCCGGTGGTGTTTACGCCAGGGAATTGGCCACTGGCACTGGCTCATGGGGGAGAGAGTTCAGTGATTGGCAGGCCTGCAGTGGGGTCTAATAACCCGTGTGAGCTGTTAGATTCTGAGAGTCATTCTGTGCCTCTTGAATTCTGAACAATGCAGGAGCTGAGGTGCATGAGCCAACGCTAGCACACAGAGGCCAGAGCCCTAAGTATAATATTTAGAAATATATGAATAAATGAAGAATGCCTCCAGCCTGAATACCAGGGATTTTAGTGGTTTGTAGGAGTTGTGTGTGAGAGAGAACCAGGACGAAGGAATTGTGGAAGTTGTTCTCCAAGACATCATGCCCACCTTCACTCTGAATTTTTGGCCACGCTGTTACCTCTAGCTGAACACCACTTCCACTACCTTTTTTTTTCTTCCCCAAATCCCTATTTGTTTAAGAACAAACTCAGGAATAATTTTCTTTCAGTAAAATTTTTATATTTCAAAAAGTGTGCTGTACTGCTATCATTTTCCCTTGCACCATGGATCTCCTACTATTATTTTATAGAAATCTATCTATATAGCAATGGAACTACTTTTCTAAATTTCTGAAATGATGCTTCGGACAGAGTTGAAAACAAATTCCAGCAAGATTATAGGTTATCATAGCCTGTATAGTATAATTTCATTAAATGCATTTTCACGTAAATTATCTTGCTATATGATATGTATTATTTAATGGTTTCTTGTTGGAATTGAGTAAAGAAGAAATTTGGAAGATGGATGAAATCAAGGAATAAAAGAAGAACTATGATCTTAACGTTGGTGTGGCCCCAAACTTCATGTATTGAACCCTAACACCCGATGTGATGGCATTGGAGGTGGGGTCTTTGAAAAATGCGTAAGTCATGAGAGTGGAGCCTTCAGAAATGGGATTAGTGCCTTACACAAGCTTCAGAGAGGTCCCTTGCCAAGTGAGGATACAATAAGTCTGCCACCTGGAAACAGCTATCAGCCAGCCACATAGGCACCCTGATCTGAGACTTCCAGGCTCTAGAACAGTGAAAGCTAAATTTCTGTTGTTTATAGGCTACCCAGTCTATGATATTTTGCTACAGCAGCTCCAATAGAATCAGCCTAACATTTTCTATAAATCTACTGTGAGCCAAGCATTGTATAAGCATTAAGCTTAATCTCTACTGTTATCAAAGCTCACTGTAATTTTATTACCAGTTTATGAATGTATGGATGGGGAAACAGATGATAAAGAGGTAATTATTTTAACCAATGTATTCTTATTATAATAGCAACTTCAGAATTTTAATGTATATTTGTTCAATTCCAGTGTTAGTGCTTTTTGTAACCAAATAATGCTTTCTCTTACTGATTGCATTGGTCAGTCTTCACTGCCAGACCGTGAGTGTTATGAAGTCAGAAACTATAACGTTCATCTCTGATTCCCATGCAAGGAGACATGGCTTTCAAAACAGGAGGTGCTGAATGAATTAGAAAAGACATGCTCTCAATTCACAAGCAGAGCCCTAATTGACCATGAATCTCACTATCTAGCGGCTATTAGCCTAAACTGTACCACCACCTAGTGGCAAAAAAGACTTCTGCACTCTGCTGATTTGAAGTAAAAAGAAACATGTCTTAAACCTAATTTTGCAAATTTAATGTCAAGAGGGAAGGCAAGTGACACTATCTGCTAAAGAATTGTCCAAATAAGTATAATATGTCATTCATAGAAAATCGAAAAATCTCCAGGAACTTTGAGAATAAATGCATGTGTTTACACTTAGCATCCTACTGAAATGGAAAAGAAATCTATAGACAATAAGAGTAGTAGTCTTTCTTTGAATGCTAGATGTCACGTGCATTCAATAAAAATCTCTAAATTGGCTTTAATATTTGTTTTAATAAGAGGAAACAAAAAAATTTTTAGGGTCTGCACTATGTATATAGATAAGATACAACATTCAAAGTCTTGATGTGCTAAATTAAAAATACTTTCCTACAAAAAATTTTCCCTACAGGATAGTGAACATACAATACAGTCTACAGATGATGTGTTGTGGAATTGTGCTCCTGAAACCTGTATAATTTTATTAAACAGTGTCACCCCAATAAATTGAATAAAAATAAAAAAAATAAATGAAATCAACGTGGTGAGCTGGAATAAAAATCTAAGTTACATTGAAAAAATATTTTTTTCTGCACCAATAGTGAAAACTATGGACTTTGGGTGATAATGTTATGTCAATGTGTGTTCATTGGCTGTAATAGATATACATACCATGCTGGTGGGGGATGTTGGCAATAGGGGAGGTAATGCATGTGTGGGGGTAGGAGTTATAAGGGAAAACTCTGTACTTGCCATTCAATTTGCTATTAACCTACATCTGCTCCAAAAAATAAGGTTAATTAAAAATATTTCCCTTCAGTCTTTTAATTGTCTACAACTTTATAATCATCAACTGTAGAATTACACTTTTTCCTTCACTTTTTTAAAAATGTATTTTATTGATATTTTACAGAGAGGAAGGGAGAGGGATAGTTGGAAACATCGATCAGCTGCCCCCTGCACACCCCCTACTTGGGATGTGCCCTCAACCAAGGTACATGCCCTTGACTGGAATTGAACCTGGGACCTTTCAGTCCCCAGGCCAACGCTCTATTCACTGAGCAAACCGGTCAGTGCTCCTTCACTCTTTATAACTCATTCTATGTTTAGCAACAAGCAAAGCCTGAAGAAAATTTAAGTAGCCAGGATAATTTAGGAAAATTCTCTTAGAGCTCAGCAGGCCCTATAAACCCCCCTGGGACTCACATTTCCATTCCTGCTTGTGTGTAGAGAGGGTGGGTCGCCTTCACTGTGCTTGTGGAGATGAGGAGGGAACGTCACTGAATGTACAATGAAAAGCATTGGGGCAAGTGGTGATCGGTCGGTGGGATCAATGCGGAGAGGATGCTCAAGGAAGGAGCCGGTTCTGGATTTGGGATGATTTCTGGTTTTGACACTTTGAGAATGCCGTTTCAGAGGAAAATTGTACTGGAGATGTCCGTGAGATCTTTACGTTGTGAACTGAATTTCTGTGGAGATGTATATGTAAAATGAGGTCATATCACAAAAGTGTGTAGATTAAAATAAGAATATGCAGCCCTAACTGGTTTGGCTCAGTGGATAGAGCATCGGCCTGCGGACTCAAGGGTCCCAGGTTCGATTCCGGTCAAGGGCATGTACCTTGGTTGTGGGCACATCCCCAGTTAGGGGGTGTGGAGGAGGCAGCTGATCGATGTTTCTAACTCTCTATCCTTCTCCCTTCCTCTCTGTAAAAAATCAATAAAATGCATTTTTTAAAAAAGAATATGCAGATCCCAACAGGGAAAGCAGCAGAGCAGACTGAGAGGCCCCATCAGGAAACCAGGAGTTCATGGTGCTTGAAGGAAAAGAATGCCTGATGAATGAGAGCCAATCAACAAGTGGGTAAGTGCATGAGCCAAATCACTCTGCAACCTCATGTTCCCTCCTGAACTTGCTAGCTCCTTGAGTCTCAGTTCAAGCACCACAGGCACAAGTGATAGCCACCTTCCTCTGGACTGTCAGACACCATACACATCATGGCACTCAGATGGTTCCCTGATACTTAACATTCATTTTCTCTCCAATTTTATGCACAGTGAAAGATACTAAGTGCTAATGTACCCAGTCTAGGTGTCTGGAACAGTTCTGAGAGATTTCCCTCCCTGGATCCTCTCCCATAAATACGTTTTCTTTTCATTTTCTAGGGGAAAGAGAGGGGAGATCCTTCAGCTTTATTGTAATAATGTGTCCTAGTTCCCTCAGCCTGCTACCCCCAGTCAGGTTTCATTACTGTGGGGAAAACAATTCAAACCTAGTTTATGAAAAAGAGTTAGTGAATGTAGTAAAAATACCCAGAAGCTTTGTGTAAATGTCACATTCCCAGCACAGGAATGTCTGGAAAATATGCCTAGACTCTAGCCATCTTTTCAATATGGAATAAAAAAGCAGGTTTATTTCTGGAATATGATGAATGTTTAATATTAGGTCATGCAATAACCCAATTCCTGATACAAATATACGTAAGGAAAATATTATTGGTCAATGATAGAAGTGATGCGTTAAATAATAATACACATTATGTAGTGAAAACTATAATATACATACATATGCATTTTCTGAATAGGATGTATAGCTTATTTTAAATGTAGTATTAATCAGCATAATTTCAATAGTTGCAAATCCTTCAAACATGAGTTTGAAAGTCAGAAGCAGGACAAGCACATATCACTGCTGTTACTTAACGTTGTTCTGAATATTCCAACCAACACTTTTAGAAAGAGAAAGGATTAGAGGTATAAAACATGTTAATGCTGCCATTATTTTCTAAAATGTACTCTTTATCTAGAAAAACACTTAATAATAATTCACTAAGATATGCGATTATCTAAATGCTCAAACCTTGATGGTTTTCATATGAAAATGATGCAATTACTTTTATCATGCTTATATTCATGAGAACACAATATGGAAATAGCCAGGAATATACAGGGGGAAAGGGTTTAATTTAATCTCACATTAAATAGATTTTCAAATACATTAGTAAACCAAATAATCAAAGCAATGTGGTACTGCCACAATAATTCACAGGCAGACCAGTAGAACAGAATAGTGTATATTTACACATCTATATCTTTCTATGTATCTATCTATATACTTTTTGTTGTTGTTATTAATCCTCACCTGAGGATTTTTTCCCCATTAATTTTAGAGAGAGAGAAATCTATGTGAGAGACAGATCGGTTGGTTGCCACCCAAACACACCCCAAGAGGGGGCAGGGATTAAACCTGCAACCCAGGTAGGTGCTCATGATCAGGAATTGAACTCAAGACCCTTTGGAGTGTAGGCCAATGCTCTAAACACTGAGGACAGCAGCCAGGGCTATCCAGATGTCTCTCTCTTTCCTTCTTTCTTTCTTTCTTTCTTTCTTTCTTTCTTTCTTTCTTTCTTTCTTTCTTTCTTTCTTTCTTTCTTTCTTTCTTTCTCTCTCTCTCTCTCTCTCTCTCTCTCTCTCTCTCTCTCTCTCTCTTTCTTTTCCCCTTCCTTCCTTCCTTCCTTCCTTCCTTCCTTCCTTCCTTCCTTCCTATCCACCCTGAAAGCTAAATAGGAAATTCACTTGAACCTGAAGCAACAGAAAGGAATTTGGGATTTGCCAAGAACAAATGCAGGCACTACTTAGAGCAGCAGTGCCCCAAATTATAAAACATTTATTCCATGGAGGCCCTCATTCAAAGGAAATAGCTAACCTTAGGAAATATAATTTTATTTGAAATTAGTAAAAAAAGTCTCATAGAGATGTAAGAGTTCAATATACATGTATAAATATTGCCTGCTACATGATGCTGCCCACTCTCACATTAAGAATGACAACTCCTTTCTCACACCAGATGTAGTGTAAGAGTCCAGAGGTAGAGTTCTTGCAGAGAATGTAGGAGTCACAAGCTCATGGTGGCCCCTGACCACCTCTGGCAGACAGAAAATGAGGAAAGCAAAACTTCTTTCTTCAGAAATATGCAGTCCAGTGCAGTGTGCTCCTCACAGCTGCCCAATCATCTCACTGTTTGTTTCAAGATCCTTCATTGCATGGAGAACCTAGGGGTTGTGGTACTGATGGTGTAGGGGGACCCAATACAGGCTCACACATATTTCTTCTCCAGAAGGAACCTCTCTTCCCAGGTGTGTGGACTTGATATTGAGAGTTCTGTCCCAATTTCCTGCTTCCCAACCCGTCCTACTCTGTTTTGAGGAGGAGTAGGGGAAAGGAAGGGAGAAGCAAAGCAATAAACAGGGACAGGGAGAAGAGCCCTTCAATGTACATAGATGCCAAAGACTTCTGTTGGGAAGTTCTCTGTCCCGCCATCCAGGAATGCACAAAGCTCAGTTGGAGTCTTAATCAGTGGTGTCCTCCGAGGAAGATGAGCTGGAGCTGCTGGCATCTTCATCGCTACTGCTGGAGTCTGAGGAGCTGCTGCTTTCTGCCTTTCCCCCATGTTCCTTCTTTTCTTCAGATCCCCGTGAGCAATGAGAACAGTCTCCATTTGTCTCTGAAGACGCCATCCCGGGAGCCTGTGACCCCTGGTTCTGTGCAAGCCCTCCTGGCAGAGGCCTTGCTGGTGGAGACTGCACATCTCTCCTGATGATCTTGGGGTCTGGGGCTCCAAACATGTTCATGTTCTTCTGCTTCCCAGAGGTCCTCTCTCTGTAGGCAGCGTACTCTTCAGGAGACAGACTCTTGAGCCAGTGCTCCAGGTCCACCTTGTACTGTTTCTGCAGCTCCTCAGCCTGCTTCCTATAATGCTCCCTCTGGCTCCTTGGGATGTGCTGCCAGCGTCTGCTAATCTCCACCATGCGCTCCCTCTGGGGCAGGCCTTGCAGCTCCCTACTCCACCACAAATCCTGGTGGAACTTCTGGAATTCGTTCATGGGGGGCTTCTTGGGCTCTCCATGGGATTTAAACTCAGAAAAATAGTTTTTTGAGGAAGACTTCACTTCCTTCCCTTTTCTCTGAAATTTCTTGGGGGCTCTGGTTTGGCTCCTTTTGGGGACAACAGGGTTCTGCACTAGCTCAGGGTGGTCTATCTTGAACTGAACCAGTTTCTTCTGAAACTCCTGTTTCTCCTTCTGGAAAGCTTGAATATATTTCAGCTTCATCTCCTCTGGGAGCTCCTTGTATTTCTCAGACATGACCTTGGTCAGCTCCTGGTTCTTGAGTTTGGGGTGCATTTGGGAATATTCGAAACGCTTCTCCTTGAAGAAGCGGAGGTAAGGAGTCAGGGGCTTCTTGGGCATGTCCGGATGTTTCTTAAGTCTTTTGCTTTGATAAGAATTTTTAACATGTTCCTTAGCTTCCAGGACTAATTCTGTCAAAGTGCGATACTTTCTTATCTTACTAGAAATCTCTAACCACTTGCGTTTGCATCGTTCTCCAGAATAACCTTTAAAAGCTACTTTTCCCCAGTCCATATGTGACTGGGTTGTTTTGAACGTGTGGTTGTCATTGGATGGGAGATTATTCTTCATGAGGTCCAGTAAAATCACAATGTCTTCTTTGGGCCATTGGTCTTGGCCGTTACTCAATGCCATTTCTAGGACTTTGGGCCACTTATGAGGCCCCAGTTATGCAAACACCACAGCAGAAACTCAAAAGTCTTCAAGATTAAGACTTAGCAGCTGAGCTATTTTGGAAGTTCTGCAGTGTGTGTTCTATGTTTCTGAGGAGCAATAGAAAAATGAATGAGAAAATCAGAACTCACTCGGGATATGTCCCTCAAACAATCAAATAGCCTTAATGATATAAGTAAAAAATGGCCTGCCTACCTCTGAAGCAAAATTTATGTTTACCTTCCATATGCTACATTTGCACTTTTCAAAAGAGTTATATTAACTTTCATTCTAGCCTGCCTTTTGCCAGATCTCACCAGGGCCTTTGTTAAATAGAACAATAACTGGCTTTTCAAGGCTCAATGTAAGAAAAAAGCCCTGGGAAGAAGAAAAAATTTAAAATGAAAAGAGAAATGTGGAAAAGGCAGAGGACTGTTGCTCTCTATTGCCTTGAGTTGGCCACCTTCTAAGGCAGCTCAGGTATCTGTGACTGAAGGTACAGGCTTGAAATAAAATGAAACAAGCCAAGGAGACATGCATTCCACTGAGGTCTTTTTCTGTGAGTGAATCTTGAACGTGCAGTAAATGGTGAATTTGTAGGTTATCTGGAGTGCAGGGGAATGAGTGATTTCTAATGAATCATATCGATTCTTTCCTCAAATGTCAAGGACTGAATAAGAATTATGGAACATTTACTATTTTATTTGGTTAACTCTTCTTCATTCTTAAGCATCTGTCACTTTTACTATTTTACAACAAGGTTTTCCAATTAAGCTTTAGGTTTCATGCCAATTATAAAAGTACCCAAAATATATAACTTTCCCTCATCCCAATTTGTATGCACAAGGAACATAACTTAAAAAAAATAATTATGTAAATGTCAAAATAATAACAGATCAAAATTCTATAGCTCAAGAGTAAACTAAAAGTAATTATATAATTTTCATTATGTAATTACATTTTGTTAATACAGTCTTAGGCCTACAGAAAGTTAAATTAAATGACTATATATGTACTTATTTATTTATTCTAATCAAAGAAGAAAGAACTCATTTACTTACAAGCATGTACAAATCTTATGATTGTATAATTGATCTCATCAATGTTTATAGGATCCCCCACCCAGTCGGGTCAGGAGTTCTGTGTTCTCTGGGTTCTTGTACCTAAAGGCAGCAGTAACCTTCTGAGTTTTCCAGCAACTTCAAATGCCTCCAAACAGAATGAATCTGGCTTTTGAGACACATTGATATAGGGATCCCTGAAGCTCCACCCTAATTAGGTTTCTGTAGTGGGGAAGACAGTTCACTGATTCAATTAATTTCCTTTGGAATTTCAGGAATCATCTATTTACCCCTCTCCCCCTTTGTAATTCATCCTTGGCATTGATTTTAAACATCTACATGGCAAATATTCCCACATTCTACTCCCATTCCTGCTCCTACATCTGACTTTATTTGGAATGGTACTGTGTTTGAATATAGGTCCTGCCCTTCAGTGCTAATTTAGTCTTTCCCTCTGGTCTAGAACCTGAAATCCTCTCATCTCTGGGATGGCTGTTTAAATTGTCTGGGTCCTGCTCAGGAAGCCAACACGAATAAGGTTCAGGACCAAAAAGGTCTAAGAGATTTGGTTTGGTTTTTGTTTGCTGGTTGTTTTTGTTTGTTTGTTTCCCCACTGGGATTATTTCCCTCTTTCCTTTTGAAACAGTAATCAGCCTGGCCAGCGGGCTCAGTGGTTGAGCATTGACCTATGAACCACGAGGTTAGGGCACATGCCTGGGTTGTGGGCTTGATCTCCAGTGGGGGACATGCAGGAGGCAGCCAACCAATGTTTCTCTCTCATCATTGATCTTTCTATCTTGCTCTCCCTCTCTCTTCTCTGAAATCAATAAAAATGTACTTAAAAATAAAAATAAAAATGTGCCTGTTAAGGAAAAAAAATCAGAAACTGGCCACATGAGCCTTAAAAAACAAACAAAAAAATAGCCAATAGGACCTTTACAAGGGTTTTTTAACTAATTGAACACATTTACTTTTTAGGTTAAGATGTATGAAGACACTTACATACACATATTATGTGGGATATTTTATGTGTGTATGATTTTCATAATTGCTCAAAAACTAGAGAAATCTCTTTTAAAAACTAAAATATCTAGTAGCAATATGGTACTAAAATAAAATATTATCAATTAATTTATTACAATAAATATCCATATATTACAATTGCTCTAATCACAGATATTGCTGTCATTTCAATTAACTAGGAAATCTACTTGTGTACTTAGAAAAGATGCAAGCACTCCAACAGGTAAATTGAAAATATTTGTAATAAGAGAAAGAAGGCATGGAGATATTTACTCCAAAAAATATATATTTACTCTAAATCCATACTCACCAGTGTGCACTAAGAATGGTCCCACCTCTGGAAGTTCTGTCAATATCAGGGTCAGTAGGAAACCTCTGTGCTCAACTGGCAGCTCCAACTTCAGTCAGTCTCCCCTGGAGAAGAAGTGAAGTGGCCTCTGCACAGATGTGCCTTTTATATGAGTCCACCCAGGTAAGGCCACACCCACTTGCTGAGACTGGCTTATGTCTTCAAATGGAAGTAACCAGTCTGAACCTGAATAGATTACAGACAGTAGGATGGCTGATTAGGTTTACAACACATAGAAAACAACACTTGGGGGCTTTCATCCTAACAGAATGTAAATGTATTTTGCAGTAAGAGGCATGACACTTTCAAATATGGTATTATTAACTATAGTCACCATCTTATAGATTCTGTAGAAAATTATTTTTAACAGTGGTGCCATGCTACCCATATTTTGTTGGCACCTATCACTATTAACAATCACTGATACGCCGAAGCTGGTTTGGCTCAGTGGATAGAGCGTCGGCCTGCGGACTGAAAGGTCCCAGGTTCGATTCCGGTCAAGGGCATGTACCTTGGTTGCGGGCACATCCCCAGTAGGAGATGTGCAGGAGGCAGCTGATCGATGTTTCTCTCTCATCGATGTTTCTGACTCTCTATCTCTCTCCCTTCCTCTCTGTAAAAAATCAATAAAATATATTTTAAAAAAAACAAACAAAAAAAACCAACAACAACAAAAAAACAATCACTGATACACCCACCATCTAAGTTATAAAATTTAGCTCTGATTTTTAGAAATATGTGAAATGAAAATAATCTAACCATGCTGGAAAGTTGAAAAGTGGAAATCTAAATGAAACTCACCTTTTAAAATTTATTGAAAAATTAATGATAAAGCTATCAAAGCCCACATAACCTAGAAAGAGGTGAAGTACTTGACTTCTTACTCAATGAGTAGGATTGTAAATTAAGGCAAGGGTCATTGACCAGAAATGATCCCAAAATTAATTCTTGGAAAATTATCTCAAACATTTATCAACATGTTGCAAGTCATCTACGTAAGCATATAGAGGAAGAAGTTTCATTTTCCACCAAAAATCAAAAAATTCTGTGGGCAGGCTGCCCTTGGTCACAGTTGGAATCCTGGTCAGGCCACATACCTGAAATGCTGGCTTGTAGGGGATTTGTAGAACGCAGCCCATCCATAATTCTCTCTCTTTATTGATGTTTCTATCTCTTTCTCTGAAATCAATAAAAGCTAAATTTATAAAAATAAATAATATATCAACAAATAACTAAACCATCATAATTAAGTTTTGCTAGATACCATAGTAACTTCTTGATTCTCCTTCCCAAAACCCAGGCTTCAATGGTAAGACAAATCCCCTAGAATTTGGAGATTATAGGTCAGTAGAAAAGATGAATATATGCACAGAGAAATTAAAAAAATCATAACATCAAATAGGGAAGAAGAATCTGCTGTGTACACCTGAAGAAGAAAACAAAGAGCAAATGACTCAACCTGAGATTCCTTTCTTATTTTAGATTCTATGTAGCTTAGTTACTGTATTTATTTACTGTTTTATTTTTGTAAATACATTTTCATATTGATTTCAGAGAGAGGAAGAAAGAGAAATAGAGAGAGATAGACACATCAATGTGAGAGAATCATTAATCAGCTGCTTCTTATAAGCTCTCTACTGGAGGTTGAGCCTGAATGCCAGGCATGTGCCCTGACCTGGAATCAGATCTTGAGCTCCTGTTTCATGGGTTGACGCTCCACCATGAGTCATAGCAGCTGGGCTACTTACTATATTTATTGTTTAGGAAGAAATGAGATGGAAGGGTTATAGAATTTTAAAATTCTGTGTGACATAATCACAAATCCAGGAAACAGTATTGCAAGTGATTGTTGGGACAAGTCCCTGTAAGGGAGCGCACCATGTAACAGCACTACAGGGGGCAGACTCTCACAGAATTATTTGATTTTTGCTGAAAAATGAAAGTTCTTCATCCATATGCTTCCATAGTTGACATGCAACATGTTGAGAAATGTTTGAGATAAATTTCCCAGAATTAATTTTGGGATAATTTGCTGATCAATGGCCCTTTGTGGAGAGATAACGAGAAAAAGAGAGACAGAGAGAGAAACATACACTTGAGAGAAACACATAGATTGGTTGCCTTCTTTACATGCGCAGAGCAGGGCAGGGGATCAACATTCAATCAACATGCTTGACCTTTACTGGGAATCAAATCCTGGGCTGATACTCGAACCAGTGCGCTCAAACAGCCAGGGCTGTTGTCATATATTAATGTAAGAATACCTTGACCACTACTCTTTATTTTAATAGATACAGAGGCAGAGTTGCCTCGAACAGACTGTTAAACTACAGCAGGAAGGCCGAGGAGGGTGGCGGGGCAGGAGGGGGGGGGTAAGAGATCAACCAAAGGACTTGTATGCATGCATAACCAATGGACATAAGACACTGGGGGGTAGGGGAGGCCAGGGGATTGTCAAGGGTGGGGGAAAAAAAAGGAGACATATGTAATACTCTTTGTAATAATTTAAGCAGTAAATAAATAAATAAATAAATAAATAAAAATAAAAAAATAAAAACCTCACCCAATAGTATCTTTATTTATTCTGGAGAGAGAGAAAGAGAGAGAGAGAGAGAGAGAGGAGAAAGATTGACAGGTCGCCTCCCGCATTCACTCTAACCAGGGATAGAACCCGCAACCTGGGTATGTGCCCTGACCAGGAATCAAACTCTTGCCCTGAGATCACCAATAGTAGCCCCTTGCTCTAAAATCACTGCTCTGGTGCTTGGAGCATAGCTCAGTGGTTGAGCCTCAACTTATGAACCAGGAGGTAATGGTTCCATTCTGGGTGGAGGCACATGCCTGGGTTGCAGGCTTGATCCCCAGTGGGAAGCATGCAGGAGGCAGCCAATTAATGATTCTCTCTCATCATTAATGTTTCTATCTCTCTCTCCCTCCCCTTCTATGACTCTCTGAAATAATAGAAAAGAAAAAATAGCTGCTCTGTCCTGCCATGGTTGTGGCTGTGGCTGTGGCCTTGACATCACAGACATTGTTAACATGTTGTTAAAATTAACAGTCAAATTAACCATCTGGGTGCTCCCTGCACAAGTCCTTAAGTGAAGCTTTCCCTGACACCCACCTCTATCCAGCCTGCTGCCTGCTCCCAAGGCAGCTACTCTGAAAATCATTTTGGTCTCCTTTAACTACTTAGTTTATGACTCACTGTAACAAGATGGCAACCCACATCAATGGGGGAAAATGACAAAGAAAGAATATTTTTAAATGAATAATTCCTATCTGGACTCTGCCAAAACTTGCTACTTAAACTTGGATGCATCCCATCCTGGATATATTTCTCACTAAATAAGCCAGCTGTGGGAATGCAGAGATTTCGTAAGAAATGGGAATTGCAACCTTGACTCTAAACCTTTTGCAACAAATGCATATATATACTTAAAGTAGATGAAGTTAGTAAGTTAGTACAGTTATGATTTTTAAAAATAGTCTTGAACTCCAAAAGCACAATTACTCTCTCCTGGGGGCCATAATTGTTCAAAATAAAGCCAAAGGCCATTTTTCCTTCTATTTATTAACCACTTTTTCTAGCAGCAACTTTTCCTCAGTTAATTACAAGAATTTTATTTACTAAGGAAATATAAACTAATCCATCCCAGCCAGTGTGGATCAGTGGTTGGGCATCAACCCATGCCCCAGAACTCACTGGTTGGATTCCTGGTGAGGGCACTTGCCCAGGGTGTGGGCTCCATCTGCACTGGGATATGTGCAGGAGGCAGCCAATAAATGTTTCTCTCTCATCAATGTTTCTCTTTTTGTATCTCTCCCTCCTTCTCTCTGAAATCAATTTAAAAAGACAAAACAAAACACATGTAACAGCAAAAAAAAAAAAAAAAGATTAGTTTGAGTTCATCAAAGTTAAAAGCTTAAAATAGTTCTGGGATATAATTAAAGTTAAATTGCCTGAAATCACATGACATAATGAAAATCAGTCAAATATCTTGAGCCAAGTGAGTGACTGGCATTGAGTGTTAGCTGGGATATTAGAGCCTTCGGGACCCAGCACCTGGAGCTATAGATTTGGGTGAAGTGCCTGAAACTCAAGCTATTTGGAAAAGGAAGGATGTCAGCAGAAGAGGGATTGTTCTTAATGTAGAAGAAAAGGGGGCGGGAGGGAGATGGAGTTGATTAAATAGTTAAGGAACTTCTCCAGGTTGTGGGAGCTTTCCTGAGTCTGCTTTCCATGTGTGTCACATGCCTACGAAGCCTGTCCTGCTCTAGGCACAGAGTCATTGAGTCACAACCTGAGTCACATTTTGCTTAGACCTTTGTGTCTCCAGGGCAGAGGAAGAAACTCTTGATTTTCTTCCCTCAGAAAAATGGGATCAGACCTCCCACAAAACTTCCCTAAAGAGCTCACCTGTGCCATCTGCCTGAATTACTGTATAGACCCAGTCACCATGGGCTGTGGGCACAGCTGCTGTTGTTCGTGTCTCTAGGTATCCTGGGAGAAAGCTCTACTTGCTGTCCTGTGTGCAGGGAACCATCAGAGCAGAAAATCTTCAAAACCAATATTATCCTGAAAAATGTGGTTTCCATTTGCCAGAAAAGCCAGTCTGTGGCAATTCCTAAGCTCTGAGGACAATGGGTGTGGGATGCACAAGGAGACAAAGCAGATCTTCTGTGAAAATGACAGGCGCCTGCTGTTTGCACTGCTCTAGCTCTCAGCAGCACCAGGCTCTCAGACACTGCTCCGTGGAAGAGGCTGTTGAGGAACACAGGGTAAGTGGTGCCCTCAGAGCACTTAGAATGCTGGAGGAGAGTACAGCAAAGAGATGAGGGTTCAATCTTCTCCTTTCTGATGGCATTGATACCCACTTCAGAATCAATACTGAAGCTGTGAGGAAATGCACTGGTTTACCTGTCTTCATGGACTTTGCAATTAAATATGGAACTGCCATTGGACCCAGTGATCCTAATTCAAGGAATATATCCCAAGAAACCAGAAACCAGAAAGAATGTATGCACCCCTATGTTCATAGCAGCACAATTTACAATAGCTAAGATCTGGAAACAGCCCAAGTGCCCATCAGTAGATGAGTGGATAAAAAAGCTGTGGCACCTTTATAGCATGGAATACTAGGCAGCAGTGAAAAAAGGAGGATCTCTTACCCTTTGAGACAGCATGGAGGGTAATGGAGAATATTACACTAAGAAAAATAAGCCATTCAAGAAAGATAAGTATCACATGATCTCAGTCATATGTGGAATCTAATTTATCAAAATAAAGTGGTGAATAGAGTGGATCCAGAGACATAGAAGCATGAAAAAGTGTTTGGAATCTTGGAGGGAAAGCAGGGTAAGGTCGTGGGTGGGTGATGATCATTCAAAGAACTAGAAGGCATATATGCATAACCCATGGACACAGACAATAGGGTGATGAAGGCCTGGGGCAGCAGGCTGGCGTGAGCTGGAGGGGTTCAATGGGGAAAAAAAAAGGGACAAATTTAACACTTTCAATATTAAGTTTACAAAAAAAAAAAAACCATGGTGGCAGTGACAGGCACACGTATCCTGGGCTTGCCTTTCCCCTTTGTGACCTCTCGCCAGGGCCCTGCTTGCTGGGAGTGGGGCTTTCCTGAGCTCTCCTGTTTCTGAGGACTGCTTTCCTGACTTGTACCTGGCAGGCTCCATGGAGAGTGCCTGGGGAGGAGAGAACTCTCCAGGCACCTGCTGTTTCCTGCTCTTCACCTCAGTCAGGCTCAGCGGCCTCCTGGGCATTTCTCCCACTCCTGCCCTGGTGTCCTGGCAGCTGCAGGTTTTCTGTGCTGTGGGAGCTGAGGGGGGCTAACCTGCACCCAGGGCTGTGTGGGGGTCACAGAGCTCTGCTCAGAGGCCTTGCAGGCACTGGTGCCTGCCCCTCTTCAGCTCTGAGCTGCGCTTTCCTGTCCACATTAGGCCATCATCACCATCAGCCTCCCAAGGCTTCCTCACCATCTTTACTGGGTTCTTCCTATCAGTGCTTTCCCATTGGCTGAGGTATCTCCAGGGTTGGAACAGAGAAGGAACCCTGAGCCCCTTTGCAGCCCACACCTCCACTCACTGTGCTCCCTGGTACTTCTGAGCTTTCTGCCCTGACCCCACTCCCCTCCAGGGAAGTGTTTGCATCCTACTGATGCCCTTCAGGCAACAAGGCTGTGCCACCATATCTCCCTTTGCTAGGCCAGCTAGTTAATGCTCCCTCATCTACTTCGCCTTTGCAACAGTCTCCTATTGATTCTCTAAATCTCCCATCTCCTACCTACTCCTCTCCAGTCATACCACCCAGTGTGTTTACAGGGATTTCCTTTGCTTTACTTTCATATTAGTAGGATTTCTGGGAGTCATGTCTAAACAGAAGTCGTAAACATTTAGAGAACTAAACAAACTCATTCTTTAAGTTGACCTGGAAGAAAAGAATATGGAAGATTCATCATGAAAATTACGTAGCGAAAGGCCTGGATATATTACTGTAGAGCTATAGGACATAAAACAATGTAGAGTTGGGAATAAAGAGATTCTCTCTTAGCCTTTCCCCTTTTTCATTACAATGAGTGCAGTCTCCTGAGGAGGCTCCAGGATTCCTTGCTGCCACCAGTCCCTTCTACACCTGGCCTTTTGTAACTCCTGGAAAACCTCTCATTTTACTCCCTAAAGTCCCTCCTGGTCCCCGGGCCATGGCTGCTCCTGACACTTTCCAGGGCTAGTGGTGCCTAAGGGCTTTCCTCAGCCCCTCTTGAGAGCCAGTCCTTGGGCAATGGGAGCTGTTTCCTCTCACAAGTCCCAGGAACTAGTGTCTGAGGTGTTGCCCCTGGAAGAGCTGGGTTCTCTGTTCCTGGCCCCATCTACAGGTACCTCCCCTGCAGGAGAGCTCAGGGAAATGGGGATTTCTCTGGTTTGGTTCAAGGACACCAGAGGACCCTGCTCCCCATCTAGGCCTTGGGCTGAATTTCTTGGACCCCATTTGTAGCTAGTTGCAGGACCAGGGACAGTACCTATCTTCTTAAGCTTGGCAGTGACCTACCCTGGACCACAGGTTCACTGCCCCTGAGCTAGATTTCAGAGATGCGCGTTCCCTTCCGTGGCTCCTCTGGGATCCAGGGACTAACTTCACCTTGATATACTCAATATTTACCAGTAGACGGATTTGAACATATAATAAAATATTTTTCAAAAAAAGAAACCAAGCACCTTAGGTGGTTTGGCTCAGTGGATAGAGCATTGGATTTCGGACTGAGTTAGTCTGGGATGTGATTCAGGTCAAGGGCATTTACCTGGGATGCTAGTTCCTCCCAGGTCAGGACCATGGTTGGGGCCATGCAGCAGGCAACCAATTGATGTGTTCTCTCACATAGATATTCTCTCCGTCTTTTTCTTTCTTTTCCATTCTCTCTAAAAATCAATGAAAAAATATCCTTGTGACTCTCTAAAAAAAATGCAAAAATATCCTCAGATGAGGATTAAAAAGAACAAAACAAAAACAGCAACTTGAATTATTATCAGTCTCATAAGATACCAAGAAAAAAAGATAACTGTAATCCACAGAACTAACTAATAATAGAATGACAGATTAGCCTTTTTAAACTGAAAGATTATTTACATCCTATATGCAAATACCACCAACAACCATCATAACTCTCCAGGCACAGACAGTCCCAGCCCCCCTAACATCCCTTCAGTAACCTCCAGGTGGGCTGGCCATCCTTAAGTGGGGATGGCAGAACGCTAAATATAGATGAGATGAGTGGCAGTTGACAATGCTCAAATTCTGGACCACAAATCAGGTCATAGCAAGCCAAGACCCTGGCAGGTTGCTTCCTCTCTGGCTCCTCCATTCTGCAGCAACCAGGACAGGACTATGGAATCTCAGCCACAGGAGAGCTGCTGTGTGTACATGCATATGTTTGTGTGTGTGGAGGTGGCAGGCCTGGATAGACAAGCTGAAATCTATTTCCCCCACATCATCCCCACACTTCCTAGGGCTTTGGTTCACTTTCTAAATGTTTTAAGAAAGCAAAAAGATAACCCATAAATAGAAAGAAAAATATTTTAAATACATATGTATCTTAAAGGATTTGTATCCAAAGAACTCTTACAGTTCAAAATAAGACCAAAAATCCAATGATCATTGTACAATTTAGAGGACTTGAGTAGGCACTTCACTAAAGAAGATATATGGATGGCTACCAAGGACATTGTCTTAGCCTATTTTTACTTCTATAACAAAAAGACTGTAGACTGGGTGGTTTATAAACAACATCAATGTGTTTCTCACAGTTGTGGGGACTGAAAAGGTCAAGGTCAATATGCTGGCTGAATCAGTTTCTGGGAAAGTCCTATTTCCTGTTTTATATACAGCTGTTTTCTCTTCCAGTTTTACCAATTAGTAGAGGTTAGGGAGCTTTCTGAAGTCTCCCTCATAAGGGCACTAATCCTATTCATGAGGGCTCCAGCCTCATAAGCTAATCACCTCCCAAAGGCCTTTTAAACCTATCAAAAGTTTTAGGTAGTAGCTGATGAGTAAAGAATGAAATTGTGATTTATTGAGATTCTAAATCCACTGCAGCTGTCTGGGTTATCCTATCTTACATAAACTCAAGGTCACTCCTTGCGGCGGGGGGCGGGGGGAGGGGGGGGAGCTGAGCTATATCTTCTTAGACCAGTGGTGCTCAACCTTCCTAATGCCTCGAACCTTTAATACAGCTAGTCTTGTTGTGGTGACCTCCAACCATAAAATTATTTTCGTTGCTACTTCATAACTGTAATTTTGCTACTGTTATGAATCATAATGTAAATATCTGATATGCAGGATGTATTTTCATTGCTACAAATTGAACATAATTAAAGCATAGTGATTAATCACAAAACAATAGGTATTTATATATGTGTTTTCCGATGGTCTTAGGCGACCCTGTGAAAGGGTCTATCGACCCCCAAAGCAGTCACGACCCACAGGTTGAGAACCGCTGTCTTAGACAGACCTTTATACCCTGTGACTATGACAGTTTATCTCTTCTTTTACACAAATATTCCCCCCACAATATGGAAGCTGTTATAAGTGTGCTATGTAGATATGAAAGTAATTGAGGTGAGAATGCCTACAATACTAATTCATTTTTAGTGAGGTCTGTCTCTCCTTTATTGACCAAAACACCTTTTAAGAGTCCTTGTCACAGACTCATTTAAAAACCAACTTCCCATTACATACACATGTATATGCACATACATTTTTTAAGTTATTGAATCATATTAATGGTATTGGTCTGTTTGGTGACATTGGACACAGTTACCATATTATGTTTTTCAATCCGTGAAAATGGGATATTTCCATTTACAGGACTCATAGTTCTTTCCTCTTTTTTTCAATAGCGTTTTATAGTTTATATACACAGAATTATATAACTTTTATTAGATTTCATTTTAGGAATTTCAGTTTCTGAGCATATAACATGCATTGTAAGTTTCCTTTCCAATTTTTTTGTTTGTTTAGAAGAAATTCACTGATCTCATTTCTTCCTAACTTCATTAATTATAGATTTCAGGAAAATTTCTAATTATGCAATCATGCTGAGCTAATAATATAAATTATGATAGCTTTCTTTCCTCCTAGAGCTATTTCTTTCACGTGTCTAATTGTATTGAATAGGAATCCATCATAGCGTTGAATATATGTGGTAACAGCAGAAATTCTGTTGTTTTTTAATAAATTTTTATTGATTTCAGAGAAGAAGGGAAAGGGAGATAGACCATAGATGATGAGAGGCAATCTTTGGTTTTGTTGCACTTGCACACTGCCCACTAGGGATGCAGCCCACAACCCAGGCATGTGTGCTGACAGGGAATGAACCTATGACCTCTTATTTCCAGGGCCCATGCTAAATGGCTGAGCACCATCAGAAGGCTTAGTCCAATGTTTTCAAACTTGCACATGGCAGAGGAGTAGCTATTTCCTGCTTATTGCCCCTCTCATTCTTAGCCATAGCAGGGATTCAAGCCTCTTTATACCTATTTAGTCATTGTTTTCCTGGGGACTTTTTCTGGGGAAAGATGAGGGGGAAGGATCCTCAGTTCAGTCATCTGCTCTTCATTTTCTTCTTTAGTTGTACACAGCAGATCCCTCTTCCTTATTTGAGCCCTTAGGAATTTTTTATTTCTCTGTGCTTGCATTTATCATTTCCACTAACCTATAATCTGCAGATTCTAGGGCTTTTGCCTTACCTTTGAAGATTGGGTTTGGGCTAAGGGAATTGAGAAGTTATTATGATACATAGCAAAACTTAGTAACTATATTTATGTATTTTGATAAATATGTTTTTTAAATTGATTTCAGAGAGAGGAAAGGCAGACGGAGAGAGACTAACATCAATGTTGACAGATAATGAGTGATTGGCTGCCTCCTACAAGCCCCCTAAGGGAATCTAGCCTGAAACTCTGGCATGAGCCCTGACCAAAATTCAAACCAAGTCCATCTGGTTCATGGATGGAGACTCAACCATTCAACCACACCAGCCAGGCTAGTTGCTCTATTTATTATTTGAAGTAAGAACCAGATTACAGGGCCTGGGTTATAGAATGTTAAAATGCTGTGTGACAGAATGAGAAATCTAGGAAATATCAGTGCAAGTGAGTGTTGGAGAAGTTTCTGTAAGGGACAGCAGTAGGTAACAGCACTACAGGAGGGCACACTGCCCACAGAATTAATTGATTTTTGCTGAAAAAAGGAAACTTCTTCTGCTATAAGCTTACGTGGGTGACTTGCAACAAGTTGATAAATGTTTGAGATAATTTTCTGAGAATTAATTAATTATGGGATCTTGCAGGTCAATGACCCTTCCGTTGGTTTACAATACTGTACATTGAATTAGAGGGCAGCAGCTGCGCCTCTTTCTAGAATATGTGGTCTTTGATGGCTTTTACATTTGTTTTTCCATAAATTTTAAAAGTAGAGTTACTTAGATTTTCACTTCTTAAACTTCTCACAACATTATTTTCATAGATTTTTAAAAATAGGACTTAAATTCCCAAACATTTGATAATGTGGAAAATAATTCATATGGCATCAATAACTTCTTAACTTGTGATGGGTTTCAACAAAATACAGGTAGCATGGCACCTCTGTTAAAAATAATTTTCTACAGCATATATGAAATAGTGACTACAGTTAATACTGTATTGCATATTGAAAAGTTTCATGTTTCTTACCAGAAAACACATTTACATTCTGTTAAGGTGTCAGCCCCCAAGTGTTGTTTTCTATGTGTTGTAACCCTAATTAGCTATCAAACTATAATCTGTATAATCCATTTAAGGTGGTCACTTCCTTTTGTAGATTTTAGCCAATCTCAGCAAGTGGGTGTGGCCTAAGGGTTGTCATATAAAAGGCCCATCTGTGCAGAGGACACATCACTTCTCCAGAGTAGACTGACTGAAGTTGGAGCTGCCAGTTGAGTGAAGAGAATTCCTACTCACCTGATATCCACAGAACTCACGGAGGAGGGAGCACTCATAGTAGACTCTGGTGAGTATGGAATTTAGAATGTATATGATTTTATCTTTTTGAGTAAATATCTCAAAAAATGCCTACTTTATCTTATTACAAATATTTTCAATTTACCTCTCCAGTTACTGGGATCTTCTCTAAGTAGAGAAGCAGATTTCCTAGTTAATTGAAATGACATCAATATTTCAAATATCTGGAATTGGAGCACTTTAATAGAGTGATATTTGGGATAATAAGTTATTTCATTATTTTTTTATTTTAGTGCCATATTGCCACTAGGTGTTATTTAGGTCATAAAAGAGATTTCCCTAATTATGGAAATCATAAACCAACTAAAATGTTTCACATAATGTATGCATGTAAAAATCTTCATGCACATTAACCTAAAAAAAATGTGTCAATGAGAAAAAACTCATAAAGGTCCGCTTTGCTATTCCTTTAATACCTTCAGTTCCAGGCTATATTTGAAAACTTTAAAATAGATCCCAACCACTGTAAGGCTTCCCAAGAAGTGGCACTAGTCATAATGAGAGACTATCAGACATAGCGATGAACCAGTCATGCTTCCATGAACTGCATCTCAGGATTTCCTAGTGTAGAGATTCCTGTGTTTTTATTTTTTTAAAATTATTTACAGGGAGAATTAAGGAGAGAGAGGGAAAGAGAGATTGAGGTATTGATGAGAAAGACAAAGGGGAATCCATTGCCTCCAGCATGCACTTTGAATGTGTATGAAACCTGAGCCATGGCTTGTGCCCTGACCAGGAATCTAACCCACAGGCATTTGGTACAGGTGATGTTGCTCCACCCAACTGGTCCACACTGGCCAGGGCTTTAATTTTGTATTTATTGAATCCTCACCCTAGGATATTTTTCATTGATTTTAAGGGAAAGGAAAAGAGAGAGGGAAAGACGGAGAGAAATATCTATGTGAGAGAAACACACCCATTTATTGCCTCCTGCACACGTCCCCACCAGGCCCAGGCCAGGGCAGAGTCAGCAACCAAGATAAGGGCCCTTCACCAGAATTGAACCAGACACCCTTTGGTCCACAGCCCAAGACTCTATCCACTGTGCGGGAGATGCCGATGTTTCTCTTTCTCCCCTCTGTCTTCCTCTCTCTCTAAAAGTTATTAAAATATTTTTATTTAAAATAACCGAATAGGATATCCCCTCCCCAAAATTTCTTTTCTTTTTTTATTTTCATATAAAATCATGAAGATATGGCATACCAAAAAAAAAAAAAAAATGAAGTCAGTCCTTCCCCTTACTCACAGATTCTGTATTTGAAAATTTGCTTATGCACTAAATTTACTTGTAATCCTAAAACTAATACTCATAGTTTTTCCTAGCCATTCTTGGACCTGCACTGAGAAGGAGAAATTTGAGTCCCACCAGTTGAATATTTCAAGCAGAGTTTGAATAAGGAGAAGCTCAAACAGCAAGTAAGTGTTTTTTCCATGGTATATTATGCCAGGTGTTTGGCATTTTGGTGGTGTTTCTTGGTGACATCGCCTTTAAAATAGCCCGTAGCCTTAGTGCCAAAGCTCTAGCTAAGCTTTATGGAAATAATGTATGTTAGATAAGCTTCCTTACGGAATGAGCTCTATCGCTATTGGCCACGAATTCAATGTTAATAAATAAACAATATATATTAACTAAGATGTCTTTAAATAGAAACACATATAAAACAAGATGATGTACTAACTGATGGATGGGCAAGCTATGACCAGAGGCTGGAAGGAGACTAACTCTGCCTTTGGTTTAGAATAATGTTTTAGTACTCGCTAGTACATAGAGTGTTTCTGCTATAATATAGATCATGAAGGGAATTTACTATAAGCATGTAATATCTGTCATTTTAGTCAGAAATAATTTGTTTTTAGAGTGCAATGAAAAATCTATACATACAGTTAATAAAAGTAATAGATTATGCAATAGAAATATGAATCATTATATGAAGAACTTATTTCTGGCAAAGAAAATTAAAGAGCAAAGAAACAGGAGAAGATGCTACTCTAATTACCAATGGGAAGAAAGCAATTGTGTTCACAAGAATTATTTTTTACACATGAGATTGACAACATTTTTGTAAATTTGATAAATGTACCCAAGTATTGGATAATTTGTGATTTCTTTTAAGTGGTGGAAAGGGGAAGTAATTGGATTTTTAGGGAGTGTTCCCTGTGGGTCTACTCCAGGAACTATATTGAAGTGTAAATACATTAGATTACAGGGGTGAGGAACCTTTTTTCTGCCAAGGGCCATTTGGATATTTATAACTTCATTTGAGGGCCATACAAAAGGAAATGAAATTATTGACAATTAGGCTGCTACAATTTGGTCAAACCTTTAAATTACCCCTATGACTTGGGAGGGCCAGACCAAATGATTTTGGGGGCCTTATATGGACCTCAGGCAGGACGTTCCCCACCTGTGGATCAGAGGATCACTTTAAGAAATGGCTGACACTCACCAAAAACTCAATAAATATTATTAAATGAATCTTAGATATTGTTGAGCATCTGTCTACTATGATAGCATTTATATTTTATTTATTTTATTTTTATTTCAGAGGGGAAGGGAGAGGAAGAGAGACATAGAAACATCAATGAAGAAAGAAAATCACTGAATTGCTGCCTCCTGCAAGCCCCACACACTGGGGATCGAGCCTGCAACGTGGCCATATACCCTGACCTGGTCGCTCAAGCACTGAGCCACGCCAGCAAAACAGCATTTATCTTTTAGGTGCATCTTTCAGACAGTTATTTTCAGAAGCAAAGCCTGCATGCTGTAGAGAGTATGAAGCGAATGCAGAAGGACAGGTATGAGCAGCTGTAGGCCCTGCTCTGAGAGAGATCCTGTTAGACAAGACAACTTCATCTTCCCACTACTGACTTAACGTGGGTGAAAAGAGAACAGAAATCTCTGTCCTCTGACTTTGGAAATCTTGTTTAACCTTCAAACTTGCAATGTCAAGGGTTCCAAGTCCGCCACCTCCAGCAAAAATGTCGAGTAGCCCTGCAGCTGAGAGCTGGTGCCACACCGAGATCAAGGTAGTGAAATTCTCCCACATGTGGACCATCGGTAATTTTAGCTTTTGCCGGCAGGAAGTGGGTGAAGTCATTCAAAGTTCAACCTTTTCATCAGAAGCCAATGATGAACTGAAATGGTGTTTGAGAGTATACCCAAAAGGGGTAGGTGAAGAAAGCAAAGATTACCTGTCACTTTACCTGCTTCTGGTCAGTTCTCCAAAGCGTATATTTTTGGCAAAATTCAAACTCTCCATCCTGAATGACAAGGGAGAACAAATCAAATCTTTGGAGAGTCACCGGGCATATGGCTTTGTACAAGGCAAAGTCTGGGGATTCAAGAAATTCATCCCGAGAGATGTTCTTTTGGATGAAGACAATAGTCTTCTCCCTGATGACAAGCTGACCCTCTTCTGTGAGGTGAGTGTGGTGCAAGATTCCTTCACCATTTCTGGCCAGAATACCATGAAGATGGTGAAGGTTCCTGAGTGCCAGCTGGCTGATGAGCTAGGAGAACTTTGGGAAAATTCCTGGTTCACAGACTGTTGTTTTTGTGTCGCTGGCCAGGAATTCCAGGCTCATAAAGCTATCTTAGCAGCTCGTTCTCCAGTGTTTAGGGCCATGTTTGCACACGCAATGGAGGAGAGCAAAAAGAATCGGGTTGAAATCATTGACATGGAGCCTGGAGTTTTTAAGGAAATGATCTGAACCTGGACAAAATGGCTGATGGTTTGCTGGCAGCTGCTGAGGAGTATGCCCTGGAGCGTTTGAAGGTCATGTGTGAGGAAGCCCTCAGCAGACACCTCTCTGAGGAGAATGCTGCAGACATGCTCACCTTGGCTGACCTCCACAGCGCACATCAACTGAAAACTCGGGCAGTGGATTTCACCCACTCTCATGCTGAGGATGTCTTGGAGTCCAAAGGGTGGCAGGCAATGGTGGCATCCCATCCCCACTTGGTGGCTGAGATGTACCGCTCTCTGGCTTCATCACGGGGTGCCTGTCTGGGACCCCCACACAAGCGCCTGAAGCAGTCCTCAGATCCTGCCTGGTGTAAGACTCCCTTGATTTTCCAGAAGCAGCAGCCACTGTTGCTGCCATTGAGCATCTGGTAGACAGCACAATCTGTGGAGTTTTCGTCTGCTGTCGGGGGAAGTCTGCATCTCGGCTCAAGGTTTTTAGTTTTATTATTTTCCTTAAAGAAATCATATTTTCAAATGTATCTTTATTGATTTCAGAGAATAAGGGGTAGGGAGAGAGGGAGAAACATCAGTGATGAGAGTGAAACTTCCGTAAGCTGATTCCTGCATGCACCCTACTGGCGATCAAACCCACAACCAAGGCATCTACCCTGACCACCAATGGATCCTTGACCTCCTGGGTCATAGACTGACACATACCGACTGAGCAACACTGGCCAGGTTAAGGATATTTTCTTTCATAGATTTTTAGAGGGAGTGCAAAGGAGGGAGGAAAGACAGAGACAGAGACTCTGAGAAAGAGAAAGAGAAATAGATGCAATGCCCAGACAGATGCATTGCAAGGGATGGAAACTGCAACCCAGATATGCACCCTCGAGTGGAATCAAACCCCTGACCCTTCAGGTCTGAGCCAAAGCTGTAAACACTGAGACAGTGACCAGGGTGAGATAAGTCTTACATTGGGCCATAAACATTTAAATTTAGAAAAATGTTCAAATGTCTGTCTTTAGGGATTTGCTTGTTCTGCAGATGTTGTGGTCATCTCTGCACTTTACTAGCTGTGACAACCAAAACTGCTCGTGTTGTTGTAGCTCACAATAAAGTAACATCTTAAAAGACCAACATTTGCCTCCAGACTTTATTTGCAAGGTGTGCACGATTTCTTTTTGCAGTGACTCTCACTTTGCAGCCGGGAAGAACTAATAGACTTGTCTTCCTACCTGGAGGTTTGATCAGCCTTTGTGTGGGATGTGGTCCTCAAGGTGCAAATGTCTCTCCTGGATCTGAGTGTTTTCGTGACTGGGGTGCTGAGACTTTTACCTCTGGGAGACATGACTGGGAGATAGAAGTGGGAGACATTGGAATTGGGCTGCCGGAGTCTGTA
The DNA here is from genome assembly GCF_000147115.1 of Myotis lucifugus. NCBI lineage: Eukaryota > Metazoa > Chordata > Mammalia > Chiroptera > Vespertilionidae > Myotis > Myotis lucifugus. The sequence continues at coordinate 340,062 of NW_005871154.1, forward strand.
GTGATGATTGGAAAGAGAGGAATAGGAGTGTCCAGAAGGGCCGCTTCTTGGCTATGCTAAAACCCCCATCCACTACAATGACTTTGCCACCTCCCCACTTTTACTGCAATATGTGCCCTAACCTATTGGCTGAGTAGGGGCATTCCTGGATTATGAAGGTGAAAGTGTGACCTTTATAAATGTAGCTCAAAGTTCCTTATATGTAAAATTTCTTCCTGCTCCTTCTCTCTCCATCTCAGGCCTAACTTTACCTTTAGTCACTTTTGACTAGAAATAGATTAGGAATCATTCTACATGCTGGGGAACACCAGTATCTAAGAAAGGCGTTTTTCTAATACACTATCAATTAAGACAAATATGTTACGCTTTTTTTGTTTTTAGTTTCCTTTTATGCCATGAAAATCCATTTACTATATTTTTAAATATGATGAAAACATTCAAAACATAGGGGTTGGTTTGTGCTTTACTCAGTTTGGGAAAATCTGCACGCATGATGCATGGCATAGAATATGTTCTCTGGATTTTGCTCTATTTCTAAAGTGTCATCAGGAAGTAAAATAATAGATGACAGGGGTGTCTGGAAAAGTGAAATTAAATGCAAGAAGTTGGCTGATTTCATGCAGCATCATATTCTTCAGGTCCATTCATGCTGCCCCAAAGTTTCAGAAACCCCTCTTTTCAGCTGTGTAGTATCCCATTGTGTAAATGTCCCACAGCTTTTTTATCCATTTGCCTACTGATGGCCACTTGTGCTGTTTCCAAATCTTAGTTATTGGGCAACAGAAACGAAGGAGAAAATAGACAAATGGAACTAGGTCAAAATAAAAAGCTTCTGCACAGCAAAAGAATCATGATCAAAATGAAAAAGGACCCCTCCGTATGGGAGAAAATATTTGCCAATGTTACCTCTGATACGGGGTTAATATCCAAATTATTTAAAGTACTCATACAAGACGGACAAAAGGTAAAGAAACTATCCAACAGGAATGGGCTGAAGGACCGATTAGACATCTCTCCAGTAGAATGACCAAGTTGTGGTACAATCATATAGTGGAACACCCTGAGACAAAATTCTTTAATTTTAAATATATATATATATAAAGTTTAGAGAGGAAAGGAGAGGGAGAGAGAGATAGAAGCATCAATGATGAGAGGGAAGTATTGATTGGCTGCCTCCTACTAGTAATGCCTCTGACTGAGGATCAAACCTGCAACCTGGGTATGTGCCATGCCTGGGAATTGAACTGTGACCTGCTGGTTTATAGGTCGACACTCAACCACTAAGTCACTCTGGCTGGGCTCACCAACATACTTTTAAACAAATGAAAGTAGGAATATATCCCAAGAAACCAGAAACACCAATCAGAAAGGATATATGCACCCAGATGTTCATAGCAGCACAATTCACCATAGCTAAGATCTGGAAACAGCCTAAGTGCCCATCAGTAGATGAATGGATTAGAAAACTGTGGTACATCTACACAATGGAATACTATGCTGCTGTTAAAAAGAAGGAACTCTTACCATTTGCAACAGCATGGATGGAACTGGAGAGCATTATGCTAAGTGAAACAAGCCAGTCAATGAAGGAAAAATACCACATGATCTCACTCTTTCATGGATAATTAAGACCATTACAAACTTTTGAACAATAATAGATACAAAGGCAGAGCTGCCTCAAACTGATTGTCGGACTGCAGTGGGAAGGCCAGGGAGGGTTGGGGGACAGGAGGGAGGGGAGTAAGAGATCAACCGAAGGACTTGTATGCATCCATATAACCATAACTAATGGACATAAGACACTGGGGGGTAAGGGAGGGCAGGGGCTTGTCAAGGGCGGGGGGGAAAAAAGGACACTTATGTAATACCCTTTGTAATACTTTTAGCGAAAAATAAAAAAAATAAAAAAAAATAAAAAAAACAAATGAAAGTACACACCAAAGTGTATACAATGTGATTTTATTCATATGAATTTGAAGAAATGATCATTAGAAACAGGGCATATTAATCACCAGCATATGATTACCTTTTTGGGAGAGGGGATTAGACTTGGGACAGGGTAGGCAATCCTGGGATCTAGAGGTCTGAGTATGTTACATTTGTGGTATGAAAGAGAACATTCTTTTGACAATTTCTTCACCATTTTCCATAATATTAAGAAATCTCTGGACAGGGAAGCTATATTTTTGGGTCAGTATCATGGAACTGTATCCTTTCACTGTGTTCCCAAATATTATTTCATTTGTGGTTTCCTACCTTATGGATTCCAGGGACCTCTAAGAGCATTATTTCCCCAGTTTGATACATATATAGACACAACATTGCTATCAGTTAACAGCAATTTCTAAGATGTGGGAAGTCAGCTCAAATGAACTTTTAATTTTATCTAACTCTGTAAAAAACATTTATTTTCCTGATTAAATATGAAGCTTTGGTATAATTTCAAAAATATGCTCATTTTCAATGATACTCATTTCTTTTGTTGTATCGCCTAACATATAAGCTACAGTTTGGAATTTGCTTTCAACACAACTCTACACTATTCAAAGCTTATCACATCATACAATTAAAGTTGGTTAGTGAAATTATATTTAAATTATGCATCCAAACTGCTACACAGAAGCATGGTATGGGAGTAAAATATGTAAAGGTAAGGGAAATAAAGATATGGAGGAGAATAAAAGAATGAAGACACAGGTAGAGAAAATGGAAAGAACAGACCTGAGGTATCTTAGAGTTTTGGGGTTTGCACCTGATTCTGGGCTTTCTGTATTTTTCAACTTGATAAAATTTAACAAACACACACACACACACACACACACACACACACACACACACACTCACACACACAGGAATACAGACAGGCTGCAGCCAGGCCCAGCTGCCTGCCACCTGCTGGCTGACATGTGTGCCTCCACTCTCTGCTGGGGCCTCTGCAGCCTGGCCACCACCAGGCAGTTCAGATGCTCCTGCAAGTGGAGCAGGGGGAAGGGACACCCTTCCAGGTGCTCAGGCACATCACCCAGCGCTCCTCCTGGGTCCACTCTGAGTGGATGATAGAAATTGTATGTTAAATAATAATATACATTATGCAGTGAAAACAATAATATAAACACATAGGCATTTTCTGAATAGGTTATATAGTTTATTTTAAATGTGATTAATCAGCATAATTTCAATAGTTGCAAGTCCTTTGAACGTGAGTTTGAAAGTCTGAAGCAAGACAAGCACATGTCATTGCTATTACTTAACATTGTTCTGAACATTCCAACCAACACTGTTAGAAAGAGAAAGGATTAGAGGTATGAAACATGTCAATGCTGCCTTTACTTTGTAAAATGAACTTTATCTAGAAAAACACTTAATAGTTCACTAAGATATCTAGCTATCTAAATGCTGAAAATTTAATGGTTTTCATATAAAAATGATACAGTTATTTTATTTTGCTTATATTTATGAGAACACAATATGGAAATAGCCAGGAATATACAGGGAGGGGGAGGATTTAATTTAATTTCACCTTAAATAAATTTCAAATATATCTGCCAACCAAATCATCAAAGCAATGTGGTCCTGCCACAGTAATTCGCAGGCAGACCAGCAGAACAGAACAGTGTATATTTACACGTCTATGTCTTTCTATGTGTCTCTCTTTGTACCTATCCACATACCTTATTATTTTTGTTAATCCTCACCTGAGGATATTTTTCCATTGCTTTTAAGAGAGAGAGAAACCTATGTGAGAGACAAATCAGTTGGTTGCCTCCCAAACACACCCCAACTGGGGGCAGGGATCAAACCTGCTACCCAGGTAGGTGCTCATGATCAGGAATTGAACTCAAGCCCCTTTGGAGTGTAGGCCAATGCTCTAAACACTGAGGACAGCAGCCAGGGCTATCCAGGTATGTTTATATTTCTATCTATCTATCTATCTATCTATCTATCTATCTATCTATCTATCTATCTATCTATCCCTTCATTCATACATCCACTCATACATCTATCAACCCTGAAAGCTAAATAGGAGATTCACTTGAACCTGGAGCAAAAGGAAGGAATTTAGGTTTTTCCAAGAACAAATGCAGACACTATTTGGAGAAGCAGTGCTCCAAATAATAAAACATTTATTCCATGGAGGCCCTTGTTCAAATGAAATAGCTAAACTTAGAATATATATTTTTATTTGAAATTAGTAAGAAAGTCTCATAGAGATGTAAGAGTTAAATATTCATGTATAAATATTGCCTGCTACATGGTGCTGCCCACTCTCACATTTAGAATGGCAACTCCGTTCTCACAGCAGATGTAGTATAAGGGTCCAGAGGTAGAGTTCTTGCAGAGAATGTAGGAGTCACAGGCTCATGGTGGCCCTCCACCACTTCTGGCAGACAGAAAATGAGGAAAGCAAAACTTATTTCCACAAATACGCAGTCCAGTGCAGTGTGCTCTTCACAGCTGCCCAATCATCTCTGTTTGTTTCAAGATCCTTCATTGCTTGGGGCTCCTAGGGGGAGTGGTACTGATGGTGTAGGGGGACCCAATACAGGCTTAGATATATTTCTTCTCCCAGCAGGAACCTCTCTTCCCAGGTGTGTGGACATGATATTGAGAGTTCTGTCCCAATTCCCTGCTTCCCAACCCGTCCTACTCTGTATTGAGGAGGAGGAGGGGAAAAGAAGGGAGAAGCAAAGCAATAAACAGGGACAGGGAGAAGAGCCCTTCAATGTACATAGATGCCAAAGACTTCTCTTGGGAAGTTTTGTGTCCCACCATCTAGGAATAAACAAAGCTCAGTTGGAGTCTGAGTCAGAGGTGTCCCTGAGGAAGATGAGCTGGAGCTGCTGGCATCTTCATCGCTACTGCTGGAGTCTGAGGAGCTGCTGCTTTCTGCCTTTCCCCCATGTTCCTTCTTTTCTTCAGATCCCCGTGAGCAATGAGAACAGTCCCCCTTTGTCTCTGAAGAGGCCATCCCAGGAGCCTGTGGCCCCTGCTCCTGTGCAAGCCCTCCTGGCAGTCCTTGCTGAAGAAGACTGCACATCTGTCCTGATGATCTTGGGACCTGGCCCCTCCTCTCATGTTCATGTTCTTACGCTTCCCAGAGGTCCTCTCTCTGTAGGCAGCGTACTCTTCAGGAGACAGACTCTTGAGCCAGTGCTCCAGGTCCACCTTGTACTGTTTCTGTAGCTCCTCAGCCTGCTTCCTATAATGCTCCCTCTGGCTCCTTGGGATGCGCTGCCAGCGTCTGCTAATCTCCACCATGCGCTCCCTCAGGGGCAGGCCTTGCAGCTCCCTACTCGACCACAAATCCTGGTGGAACTTCTGGAATTCGTTCATGGGGGGCTTCTCGGGCTCTCCATGGAATTTTATCTCCTCCAAAAAATCATGTTCTGGGGAAGACTTCACTTCTTTCCCTTTCCCCTGAAACTTCTTGGGGGCTCTGTTTGGGCTCCTTTTGGGGACAACAGATGGCTTGGAGTTATGCACTAGTTCAGGGTGGTCTTCCCTGAATTGAGACAAATTCTCCTGAAACTCCTGTTTCTCCTTCTGGAAATCTTGAATATTTTTCAGTTTCATCTCCTCTGGGAGCTCTTTGTATTTCTCAGACATGACCTTGGTCAGTTCCTGGTTGTTGAGTTTGGCGTACATTTGAGAATACAAGGGCTGCTTCCCCTTGAAGAAGCAAAGTTAAGGAGTCAGGGGCTGCTTGGGTATGTCTGGATGTTTCTTAAGTTTTTTGCTTTTGTAAGAATTTTTAACATGTTCCTTAGCTTCCAGGACTAATTCTGTCAAAGTGCGATACTTTCTTATCTTACTAGAAACCTCTAACCACTTGAGTTTGCACATTTCTCCAGAATAACCTCTAAAAGCTACTTTTCCCCAGTCCACAAGTGACTGGGTTGTTTTGAAAGTGTGGTTGTCATTGGGTGGGAGATTATTCTTCAGGAGGTCCAGCAACATCACAATGTCTTCTTTGGGCCATTGGCGTGGCTGTTACTCAGTGCCATTTCTAGGACTTCAGGCCACGTATGAGGCCCCAGTTATGGAAACACTACAGCAGAAACTCAAAAGTCTCCAAGCTTAAGACTTAGGAGCTATTTTGGAAGTTTTTCTGTGTGTATTCTATGTTTCTGAGGAGAAATAGAAGAATGAATGAGAAAATCACAACTCACTTGGGATATGTACCTCCTACAATTAAATTGCCTTGACAAAATAAGTAAAAAATGGCCTGCCTACCTCTGAAACAAAATTTATGTTTACCTTCCATATTCTACATTTGCACTTTTCAAGAGTCACATCACCTATCATTCTAGCCTGCCTTTTGCTAGATCTCACCAGGGCCTTTGTTAAATAGAACAACTGGTTACTCAAGACTCAGTGAAAGAAAAATTCCCTGGGAAGTAGAAAAAATTTAAAATGGAAAGAGAAATGTGGAAAAAGCAGAGGACTGTTGCTTCTAGTGACTTTAAGTGTGGTCACCTTCTAAGTGCTAATTAGGTGTCTGTGACTGAAGTTATAGGCTTTAAATAAATAGAAACTAGCTAAGGAGTCTTGCATTCCACTGTGGCCTTTTTGTATGAGTCAATTTTGAATCTAGAGTAGAAGGTGAATTTATAGATTATCTAGAGTACAGGAATGAATGCTTCCTAATGAATAATATTGATTCTCCCTTCAACTGCCAAGGAGTGAATAAGAATTATGGAATATTTACAATTTTATTTGGTTAACTTTTCTTCATCCTTAAGCATCTGTCACTTTTGCTGTTCTACAACAAGTTTTTCCAATTAAGCTTTAGGCTTCCTGACAATTATAAAAGTACGGGAAATATAGAATTTTCCTCTAGATATCCCAATTTGTATGCACAGGAACTTAACACAAAAAAATAATTATGTAAATGTATAAACAATAACAGATTAAAATTCTATAGCTCAAGAGTAAACTATAAGTAATTATATAATTTTTATTAACTAGGTAAATTATATTTTCTTAAGAGAATCTTAAGCCTACGGACAGTGAAATTAAATTACTATATATGTATTTATGCATTTTAAGGAAAGAAGTGAGAACTCATTTACTTACAAGTGTGTGCTCACCTTAGGATTGTATAATTGATCTCAGGGGAACGCCCACCCAATCAGGTCAGGAGTTCTGTGTTCTCTGGGCTCTTGTACCCAAAGGCAGCTGTAACCTTCTGAGATTTCCAGCAACTTCAAATGCCTCCAAACAGAATGAATCTGGCTTTTGAGACACATTGATATAGGGATCCCTGAAGCTCCACCCTAATTAGGTTTCTGTAGTGGGGAAGACAGTTCATTGATTAGATTAATTTCCCTTGGAATTTCAGGAGTAATCTATTTACCCCTCTCCCCCTTTGTAATTCATTCCTGGCATTGATTTTAAAAAACATCCACATGGCAAATATTCCCACATTCTACTCCCATTCCTGCTCCTACATCTGACTTTATTTGGAATGGTACTGTGTTTGAATATAGGTCCTTCCCTTCAGTGCCAATTTAGTCTTTCCCTCTGGTCTAGAACCTGAAATCCTCTCATCTCTGGGATGGCTGTCTAAGTTGCCTCCTTCCTGCTCAGGAAGCCAAAACGAAAAAGGTTCAGGACTGACAAGGCTTAACAGATTTGGTTTGGTTTTTGCTTGCTGGTTGTTTTGGTTTGTTTGTTTGTTTGTTTCCCCACTGGGATTATTTCCCTCTTTCCTTTTGAAACAGTAATCAGCCCGGCCAGCATGACTCAGTGGTTGAGCATTGACCTATGAACCATGAGGTTAGGGCACATGCCTGGGTTGTGGACTTGCTCTCCAGTTGGCGGCATGCAGGAGGCAGCCAACCAATGTTTCTCGCTCATCATTGTTCTTTCTATTTACTCTCCCTCTATCTTCTTCTCCGAAATTAATAAAAATATACTTAAAAATAAAAACGTGTCTGTTAAGGAAAAAAAATCAGAAACCAGCCACATGAGCCTTAAAAAACAAAAATAGCCAATAGGACCTTTATAAGGGTTTGCTCACCAATTGACAACATTTACTTTTTAGGTTAAGGTGTATGAAGACACTAACATGTTGAATATTTTATGTGTTTATGATTTTCATAATTGTGCAAAAACTAGAGAAATCTCATTTAAGAACTAAAAAATTGAGTAGCAATATGGTACTAAAGTAAAAAATAATCAGATAATTTATTACAACAAATATGCATATATTACAATTCCTCTAATCACAGATGTGGATGTCATTTTGATTAACTAGGAAATCTACTATTTAGAAAGATGCAAGCACTCCAACAGGTAAATTGAAAATATTTGTAATAAGAGAAATAAGGCATGAAGATATTTACTCCAAATATATATATATATATATATATATATATATATATATATATATATATATACGTGCTCTAAATTCCACCAGTGTGCACTAAGAATGGTCCCAACTCTGGAAGTTCTGTCAATATCAGGGTCAGTAGGAAATCTCTGTTATCAGCTAGCATTTAAAAAAGAGACCAAGCACCTTAGCTGGTTTGGCTCAGTGGATAGAGCATTGGATTATGGACTGAGTTCATCTTGGATGTGATTCAGGTCAAGGGCACTTACCAGGGATTCTGGCTCCTCCCAGGCCAGGACCCTGGTATGGGCCCATGCAGGAGGCAACCAATTGATGTGTTCTCTCACATAGATATTTCTTTGTCTTTTTTTCCCCCCTCTTCTACACTTTCTAAAATCAATGAAAAATATCTATGGGACTCTCTAAAAAATAAATGCAAAAATATCCTCAGGTGAGGATTAAAAAGAAAAAGAAACCAGCAACTTGACTTATTACTAGTCTCATTAGCTATCAAGAAAAAAAGATAACTGTAATCCACAATAACTAAATAATAATAGAATGACAGATTAGCCTTTTTAAACTGAAAGATTATTTACATCCTATATGCAAATACCACCAACAACCATCATAACTCTCCAGGCACAGACAGTCCCAGCCCCCCTAACATCCCTTCAGTAACCTCCAGGTGGGCTGGCCATCCTCAAGTGGGGGTGGCAGAACGCTAAGTATAGATGAGATGAGTGGCAGTTGTCAATGCTGAAATTCTGGACCACAAATCAGGTCATAGCAAGCCAAGACCCTGACAGGTGGCTTCCTCCCTGGCTCCTCCATTCTGCAGCATCCAGGACAGGACTATGGAATCTCAGCCACAGGAGAGCTGCTGTGTGTACATGCATATGTTTGTGTGTGTGGAGGTGGCAGGCCTGGATAGACAAGCTGAAATCTATTCCCTCCCCAAAATCCCCACACTTACTAGGGCTTTGGTTCACTTTCTAAATGTTTTAAGAAAGCAAAAAGATAACCCATAAATAGAAAGAAAAATATTTTAAATACATATGTATCTTAAAGGATTTGTATCCAAAGAACTTTTACAGTTCAAAATAAGACCAAAAATCCAATGATCATTGTGCAATTTAGAGGACTTGAGTAGGCACTTCACTAAAGAAGATATATGGATGGCTACCAAGGACATTGTCTTAGCCTATTTTTACTTCTATAACAAAAAGACTGTAGACTGGGTGGTTTATAAACAACATCAATGTGTTTCTCACACTTCTGGCGCCTGAAAAGTCCAAGGTCAATATGCTGGCTGATTCAGTTTCTGGGGAAGGCCTATTTCCTGTTTTATACACAGCTGGCTTCTCCTTCAGTTTTACCAATTAGTAGAGGTTAGGGAGCTTTCTGAAGTCTTCTTAAGGGCACTAATCCTGTTTCTGAGGGCTCCAGCCTCATAAGCAAATCACCTCCCAAAAGCCTTTTAAATCTATCAATACTTTTAGGTAGTAAGTAGGTGATGAGTAAAGAATGAAATTGTGATTAATGAGATTCTAAATCCACTGCAGCTGCCTGGGTTACCATATCTTACATAAAATCAAGGTCACTGCTTGAAGGAAAGAAAAGCTGAGATAGATCTTCTTAGACAGACCTTTATACCCTGTTCCTACAATAGTTTATCTCTTCTTTTACACAAATATTCCCCCTCACAATATGGAAGCAGTTATAAGTGTGCTATGTAGATATGAAAGTAATTGAGGTGATAATGCCTACAATACTAATTCATTTTAGTGAGGTCTGTCTCTCCTTTATTGACTAAAACAACTTCTAAGAGTCCTAGTCACACACTCATTTAAAAACCAACTTCTCAATTACATACACATGTATATGCACACACATTTTTTAAGTTATTGAATCGTATTTATGGTATTGGTCTGTTTGGTGACATTGGACATAGTTACCATATTATGTCTTTCAATCCGTGAATATGGGACATTCCCACTTACAGGACTTATGGTTCTTTCTTTCGTTTCTTTCAATAGCATTTAATAGTTTATACACACAGAATTATATTACTTTTATTAGATTTATTTTTAGGATTTGCAGTTTTTGATCATACAAGATGCCTTGTAAATTTCTTTTACTATTTTTCATTGTTTAGAGGAAATTCACTGATCTCATTTCTTCCTAACTTCACTAATTATAGATTTCAGGAAAATTTCTAATTATGTGATCCTGCTGAGCTAATAATATACATTATTATAGCTTTCTTTCCTCTTTCCTTTTAGATTTATTTCTTTCACGTGTCTAATTGCATTGAATAGCAATCCATCATAGTGTTGAATATATGTGGTAACAGCAGAAATTCTGTTGTTCCTTAATATATTTTTATTGATTTCAGAGAAGAAAGGTGAGGGAGATGGAAACATCGATGATGAGAGGGAATCATTGATTTTGTGCCACTTCCACTCTTCCCGCTGGGGATGGAGCCCACAACCCAGGCATGTGTGCTGACAGGGAATGAACCTATGACCTCTTATTCCCAGGACCCATTCTAAATGGCTGAGCCACACACGAAGGGTCAGTCCAATGTTTTAGACCTTGCACATGGCAGAGGAGTAGCTATTCACTGCTTATTGCGAGGCTCATTGTTAACCATATCAGGGATTCAAGCCTTTTTCATCCTCTTTGGTCAATGTTCTCCTGGGGCCTTTTTCTGGGGAATGATGAGGGCGAAGGATTCTCAGGTTCAGTCATCTGCTCCTCATATTCTTCTTTAGTTGAACACAGCAGATCCCTCATCCTTATTTGAGCTTTTATGAGTTTTTTATTTCTCTGGGTTTGCATTTATCTTTTCCACTTACATATAATCTGCAGATTCTAGGGGTTTTGCCTTACCTTTGAAGATTGGGTTTGGGGCAGGGGAATTGAGAAGTTACTATGGTACCTAGCTTATTGATTTCAGAGAGAGGAAGGGCAGAAGGAGAGAGAGAGTAACATCAATGTTGACAGATAATGAGCGATTGGCAGGGCAGAAGGAGAGAGAGAGTAACATCAATGTTGACAGATAATGAGCGATTGGCTGCCTCCTACAAGCCCCTGTCCTGGTCGGCAAACTGCGGCTCCCGAGCCACATGCGGCGCCTAGGCCCCTTGAGTGTGGCTCTTCTAAGCCTTAGGAGTACCCTAATTAAGATAATAACAATGTACCTATGTATATAGTTTAACTTCAAAACAATTTGGCTCTCACAAGAAATTTCAGTTGTTGTACTGTTGATATTTGGCTCTGTTGACTAATGAGTTTGCTGACCACTGGCTAGCCTGAAACTCTGGCATATGCCCTAACCAAGAATCAAACCAAGTCCATCTGGTTCATGGCTAGAGACTCAACCATACAACTACACCTGCCAGGCTAGTTCCTCTATTTATTATTTGAAGAAAGGCGTGCTCCTGGAGACTTGCTGTGGGCAATGGTCCAGAAAGCCCACGTGTAAACAAGCAGAGGCTCCTGGAGTTAGATGTGTCTATCTCTCTATCCCTCTCCCGTTCTCTCTGTATAAAATCCATACAAACATATTATTTAACAAATTACAAACATCCCCGAGGCAGTACTGGCTGACAGACTCATTGGGTAAAGTTCTAGTTCCAGCCTGAGCAGAGGCCTGTGCCGTGTGTAGGTGTGTCAGAGCTGCCGAGTAAGAGAAGCTGCTGGGCTCAGTTGTAGCTGCAGCATGTCCAGTGGGAACCAGGGTCCAGTGGAAACCAGGGTCTTAGGAATCTGCAGAACGAGTCATCTGGAAATTAATACACACTTCCAAACACTTCCACAGGAATGTGAGCTCTCCTTTGGTAGTTGGCTCCAAGCCATCATTAAGAGACTAACAGTTCTATCTATCTATCTATCTATCTATCTATCTATCTATCTATCTATCATCTCCTGGTGTAATTTAGTTTAGAACACCTGAGAATGTTCTCCTTATCAAGGCACACTATGGCAGGGGAGGGATCCTGAAGGTGATATCAAAACCATCCATGTCCATGGCATCTAGGAGTGGGCTGAGAATGCCTGAGAGGTACCACAGCATTCCAGGGCAGCTGCCCAATGGGGAGGTCCGTTTGGCTAGCAACTGGGAGCCCTGCTTGTCATAGTAGTAGAAACATCTGGCAGCTTAAGAAATGGGTCATTCCTAGGAGATAAAGCATCCTGACTGTGGACAGGGCCAGCCCAGATTGCTGCTTCGTGGGGAGGTGCTGTGTTCCCAGGGTTGAGGGTCAGATACAGCCATATTTGGCTAAATCTTTATCAGTGATAGGCTCAAAGATGGAAGACCACCCATTGGCAGGGGATGTGTCCCAGGACTCCAGAGAGGCAGCTGCCTCTAGCTTTAGCTCCAGGGAATCACAGTCAGGGGTCCTAGAAATTTGGGCAACTGTGGAGGAGGCCTGGACCATGGAGGCATAAGAGTGGTCCATCCTCACAAGCTCAGAGAGGCTCACAGGGGCCATGTGGTTTCCAGCAGGGTGTCCCATAGAGCCAACATCATTAAAATGTCCATACTATCCAAGGCCATCTGCATATTCAATGCCATCCCTATTAAAATACCAACGGCATTTATGCTAAGTGAAATAAGCCAGTCAGTGAAGAAAAAATACCACATGGTCTCACTCATTCATGGATAATAGAGACCATTATAAACTTTTGAACAATAATAGATACAGAGGCAGAGCTGCCTCAAACAGATTGTCAAACTGCAGCAGGAAGGCCGGGGAGGGTTGGGGGGCAGGAGGGAGGGGGGTAAGAGATCAACCGAAGGACTTGTATGCATGCATATAAGCATAACCAATGGACATAACACACTGGGGGGTGGGGAGGCCGGGGGATTGTCAAGGGTGGGGAAAAAAGGAGACATATGTAATACTCTTTGTAATACTTTAAGCAATAAAAAAAAGATATAAAAAAATAAAATAAAAAGACCTAGATTTTGCCCTAAAAAAAAAGAAAAAGAGGAGGAGGAAGAAGAAAAAGGTAAAGATACAAATTATGAACAACAAATACACATCTATCAACAAGTGAATCTAAAAATCAAGTGAATAAATAATCTGATGAATAGAATGAACTGGTGAATATAATAGAATCAGGGGCATAGAAAGAGAGTGGACTGATTTTCTTGAGGGGGAAAGGGGTGTAGGGGATGCGGGAAGAGACTGGACAAAAATCGTGAACCAATGGATGAGGACAGTCGAGAGGGGGCGGTTGAAGGCGGAGAGGGGAGTGAGAAGCAGGTGGAGGGGAGCTATGGGGGAAAAAAAGAGGAACAACTGTAATAATCTGAACAATAAAGATTTAATTTTTATTTTTTATTTTTATTTTTTAAAGATTTAATTTTTAAAAAAAGAACATGGAGAACAAAAGTAGAAATCCCCTGGGCTTAGGGGACTGAAGCACAGTAGCACCCAAAAGCCACGTTAGGATGCTGGGACCAGCAGTGCCTGGCTGTCCATGGAGGGTTTGTCCTCAGGCACAGGCTGGACTTTGGGATCCGGAGCTGTGCGCACTGCGCCCACTAGGCGGCGCCTCTTAGCCGGGACCTGAACAATGGACTCTTGAGTCCCCTGTTCCAGAGGACGACGACCACTTCCGCCACCACGTGTGCCAGTTGGCTGGAGATCCTGGGCAGCTGGGCCCGAGGGTGGCTGTGAGGATGGGTTGGGCTTTGAGGAGCAGAGGGCCGCCGCAGCCGCGGGCTGGGCAGCAGAGGCAGAACCCCGGCCTAGTGAGGGGCGCAGGCATGGCTGGTGCACAAGGGTGTGGCGGCGACCATACCCACAGCCCGTGCCCACTGATCGAGGGGTGTGTGTGGCTCGACGGGGCTGGTGGTGCCTCAGGCCCGGCGCAGATCTCCAGGCCGCCCTGCCCTCCCTCCAGGCGCTCAGCTCCTGGCTGCCCGGCGCCCTGGGCTCCACGTGGTCCACAACAGTCCGGTCCTGCCCGCGGTTCCTCAGCTCATAGCGCTCCGGCTGCAGGATGCGCACGAACACATCCATGGAGAAGCTCACCCGGGCCTCCCCGCAGCTGCACTGAGAGGCCACTTTGCCATAGTCGACCCATCGCGGGGTGGCAAAGTTGATGGCCTCCGCACAGTTGAAGCCATGGTTGAAGCCAGCGTGGTAGCCATAGGGAAAGGTCACCATGAACTCTCCAGCCTCCTGAGTGATGCGACTGAACGGGACCCCGTTCTCCTTGAGGACAGTGGGCGAGATGAGGGCCACCTTGTGCCGCAGGAAGGCCTGGCAGCCCCGAGAGCTGCCCGGGAAAAGCTCCCTGGCCAGGCGTTCCAGGCGCGGGCCGTGTTCTGGGGGCACCGCGTACCACATTCTGGGCTCCCCGAAGTGCAGGTAGTTGATGCTGTAAAGGTCCATGCCCTCCGTGTGCCAAGCGAAGGTGGTCTTCCACATGCCAAAGTACAGGTAGGGGGTGTTGACGCCTTCGATGACAACCCCACACTCCTGCTCCAGCAGGTCCTGGATGGTTCCCAGGTGGCCAAGGTTCCATTGTTTAGTGTTGGCATCAAATAAGGAGCCACTGACGTCAGCGCCATAGATGGGCGAGTCGTACAGGCGCGTTTTCCAGTATTTCCGCTCCAGATCCTCAAAGTCCAAGTGTGGTGGAGTCTGATACTGTCCACTGTTTGCCCACAGGCGATACTCGCCCACTGTCATGGCCCTCTTCTTTTTGTGGTATTGAATGAACACACCTGCTCGCCCAGACGCCACCTGCTGGAGAGGATTGGCTATCACCATGTCACTGACATCATCGTAGGTCTGTCTGGCTTTCCATTCCTTGGGTGGAATGACCTTCGCCAGGCCAGCTCGGTGGGCACCTTGGGATTCCATGTAACCAATATATTTGTTGAAATCTTTAAATTCTTCCATGGTTGGGTGGAAGGTCATGATTCTCCCACTTGGCTCATTAGACACCATGGCTGCAATGTAAGCAGAGGATTCCCGGGTTCTTAGGGATGTTTTAGATACCTGAGAATGAGGGAGTGATGTCTTCTCTCTTGTTTGACCAGCATTCAGTTGGAGATCCTCTTGCCAGGATCTCCAGCCAAGGTCTGTGTCTATTGAGCTATTACATCTGTATTTATACCAGTTGATTTTAATCCTATCCATTCTATTCCAAAGGTTAGGGCATTTCTCATCTCCATTCCAAGGTGACTCTTTTGTTCTTTTAAGCTACAAGGGAGTAACTGAAGCAGATTATCCTAAATAAAGATTATGTAGCTTAAGCGTGATTGTTCCTAGTTAAAGTGATTAATTACCCGCCTGGCACTTAGTTAAGGGGTTTTAGTCCCTCCCTAACTCCAGGGAAAAATCCTGACTTGGGGAAACAACCTTTCTCAGGGAGGTGGTCCTGTTTAAAACACATAGCGTTAAGAGGGGGAGCAAACATATGCCATATATGCCAGGTCCCTGGAAACATAAGCTGTGCAGATGTTTCTTCCCTGCAGCGACTGTGTCAAGCAGCAAGGGTGGATCGGCTTCCAGCAGGAACATAAAAAGGACATTGAGTAAAAACTGAGGAAATCTGATTAACAGATTTATTAAATAACGCATAGGCCTTGATTCATCAACTGTAACAAATGTACCACAGTATTGTAAGGTATTAATAATAGGGGAAACCGTGAATGAGGTAGCATGGGGGTAGTTCTATGGGGGGCACTCTCCCAACTCTCTGATCAAATTTTTAATCTAAAACTGTTCTAAAAAATAAAGTATCACTAAGTGTAATAAAATCATAAATAAGAGAAGGTGTCAACGAAGAATAGAAGAATGAAAAAATTAGAAACATAATCTATTTTTAAAAACAGTCGACAATACAGCTCAATATAAAACAAACAATGATAATTTTTTTAAAGCAGAAAGGTTTAACATTTGTTTAGTTATAAAATATGTTCTTATAGAAATTCACAAAGCATATTTGTACAGCTTAACTTACACATATTAAGAACTATTAACATCTATTAATAACCGTGCTTAATAACTGTGCTTCCTGAGGTGCAGCAGATATTCTACCAAATGACCCATGGCCACCCTGCGCCCCCTGCAGGTTGGTATGATCAGCTGGGGAGTCCTGGGTGTCTGCAAAGACAAGAAACTGCAGCACCAGGTGCCTGCTCATGCCTGAGACTTTCACATCAACCTCTTCCAAGTGCTGCCCTGGCTCAAGGAGAAACTCCATGAGGAGGATCTGTGTTTTCTCTCAGGGGTTTCCTGCTGGGAAGGGGCATGGGATCCAATTTTAAGAGCTGTGACAACTCCTGTGCTCAAAGGGAGTGGGGAAGACGCACTGGCCATCTTGCTACAAATGAGATCCAATCTAGCAGCCGTTGTAAAAGGCTCAACCCAATCCCCAGTGCTGAGAAGCCAGAGGCTGAGGGAGGTGTGTGAGCTTCCACCTCAGTGCTTTACTGACACCAGTGTCGGGGCAGGCAGGGCACAAGCAGTTCAGCTCCGCCACCTAGAAGCCATCCACAAGGTTTTCCTGGCAGACATCGTCATTGTAGACAATCTGGGTCCTTTTGTCCCGATGGCAGCCCTGAGGACTGTTCTGGAGGGTGAGGGAGCCCCACACGGACTTGCCAGTGGCGGCATCCAGCATGGGCTGTTTGCGGGCAATGCTGACCTTGAGCTGCACGGACTCCACCTGCGTCCCGTTGAGCTCAGCAACGGCCTGATCTGCTGACTCCAACTTTTCATAGGTGACGAAGGCACAGTTTCTGGGTGGGTCCATGGAGAGGTCAGTGATGTTTCCAAAGGGGGAGAAGGCCCCACGGAGGAGGGTGGGTGTCATGTCTTCCCCAAACACGTAGAGAGTGTTCCCCTTCCGAGGGGCCCGGTGTTCAGGGAATCAGTCCGACCTGCGGAAAGGGCCCTCTCGGTCTTGGTCCCGGTCTCTGTCTCGGTCCCGGTCCCGGTCCCGGTCCCGGTCTCTGTCTCGCTCTCTGTCTCTGTCTCGGTCCCGGTCTCGCTCTCGGTCCCGGTATCTTTCTCGGTGCCGATCTCTGTCTCGCTCCCGGTCTCGCTCTCTGTCTCTGTCTTGGTCCCGGTCTCGGTCTCGGTCTCGCTCCCAGTCCCGGTCTCTGTCCGGGTTCCGCTCAGGATGGCGGTCCCGGCTGCGGCTTCGGGGAGGGGAGACTGAGGAGTACGCATTACCATGTGCTTCGGAGCCCCATCCAGAGCTTCGGGGAGGGCCATCGCCAGCCCCCGGGCCCTCTGCCTCCTCCCCGTCTGGCCCCGGGTCCCCAAGCCGGGCACTGGAGGACACAAAGCTCTCGTACAGACATGTCCTTTGGGGACGTCTGGGCGACTCCTGCAGATGGTCATCAGCAGATAGGCTCCCCTGGAGCGGCTGGGAAGTGGGGACCGGCCCCTTCTCAGGGTCTTTGAACTTTCCCTCTGGGGTTCGAGAACGCTTGAAGCCCGAGTTCTTGGTCTCAGCCTTGACGGCACTGATGGCTCCCGACTTCACCAGCTGCTTTGCCTGCTCCGTGGCGGTGGCTGGGTCCAGCTCGGGCTGCGCTGGCAGAGAGCGTTTCACACGCCTTGGCTGGCTGTGCTGCTGCTGCTTTGCTTCTTCAGAGCCAGCAGTGCCTTTTTCTTTTTCTTCAGTTCGTTGAATTTCTTCTGCAGAGCCTCCTCCTCCTCGCTCAGTCCGGGGGGTATCACCAACATGGTGCCTCCTGAGGGGCGTCAGCCCGCCCCGGTCTCACCTCCCTTTCAATACCAAACATGTGGAAACATAAATGACAACAGTTTACATTCACAAACCCATCTCCTCATCTCTACACCCCGAGAGGCAGCCTGTGCTCTCCTCACCTTCCTTAAGAAGGAGTCCACGGAGCCAGCTGCCTTCCTCTCCTGCTCTACAGCTGTCACCACCCAAAGGAGACCTTTAAGTTCTACAAGTGACAAGATTACCAGTGTCACGTGATAGGCTCCCATCTCATCCTGGTTTTCTTTTAATCTCAGATCTTCTACAACCCCCTGGCAATGTCGAGGAGTCATCTGATTGGTGGGGTAGCTCTTACATCAGTTAGGGCAAAGCAGAGGTATAATCCTCAGTTCATCCTAGCTTGATGCCTATGTCAGTGGTCAGAGCTGTTTCATGCCTGGGACATATAAAAAAATTCTACAATGATTTCACTATAAATTCTTTATGTGTTTTTCTGGAATATATAATGAAATTATTCATTCTTTCTATCTGAAAACTTGATCTGAAGAAATGAAAAAAAAGTGAAACAGTTTAGGGGAGCTAGATATGAGAAACTTACAAACCATGTAAGAGCCTTTCCCCTAAGAAACAATAACATGCTGTCCAGCCAGCGTGGCTCAGTGGTTGAGCATCAACCTATGAACCAGGAGGTCACGGTTCGATCCCCAGTAAGGACACATGCCCAGGTAGTGAGCTAGATCTCCAATGTGGGGGGTGCAGAAGGCAGCCAATCAATGATTCTCGTCATTGATGTTTCTATCTCTTTCTTCTTCTCCCTTCCTCTCTGTAAAAAATCAGTACAATATATTGTTTTAAAATGCATTTTAAGGATTTTACCTTTCTTTAATTTGCAACTACACAATGGGGGTAACAACTTTAATAAAACATAAGTAAAATTACAAATAACCCACCTTGGCAGTGTGGCTCAGTCGTTGAACATTGACCCATGAACCAGGAGGTCCTCTGGTTCCATTCCCAGTCAGGGCACATGTCTGGGTTGCGGGCTCCATCGCCAGTGGGGTCATGCAGCCAATGGATGTTTCTCTTTCATGAATGTTTCTATCTCTCTATCCCTCTCCTTTTCTTTCTCTCTAAAATCAATGAAAACAAATTATTTTAAAAATTACAAACATTTCTGAGGCAGTACTGGCTGACAGACTCATTGGTAAATGGTGTAGTTTCAGCCTGAGCAGAGGCCTGAGCAGTGGCCTTGGAGAAGGTGTGTCAGAGCCGCAGGAAAGAGAGAAGCTCCTGAGCTCAGTTCTGGCTGAGCATGCCCAGTGGAAAGCAGGGTCCTGTGGAAACCAGAGTCTTAATTATCTGTAGAAATTAATACCAACTTCCAAAGACATCCACAGGAATGTGAGCTTTCCTTTCTTAGCTGGCTCCACGCCATTAACAGGCTAATACTTCTATCTATCTATCTATCTATCTATCTATCTATCTATCTATCTATCTCCTGGTGTAATTTAGTTTAGAGCATCTCAGAATGTTCTCCTTATCAAGGCACACTATGGCAGGGGAGGGATCTGAAGGTGATATCAAAACCAGCCGTGTCCATGGCATCTAGGAGTGGGCTGAGAATGCCTGAGAGGTACCACAGCATTCCAGGGCAGCTGCCCAATGGGGAGGTCCATTTGGCTAGCAACTGGGAGCCCTGCTTCTCATAGTAGTAGAAACATCTGGCAGCTTAAGAAATGCGTCTTTTCTAGGAGATAAAGCATCCTGACTGTGGACAGGGCCAGCCCAGATTGCTGCTTCGTGGGGAGGTGCTGTGTTCCCAGGGTTGAGGGTCAGATACAGCCATATTTGGCTAAATCTTCATCAGTGATAGGCTCAAAGATGGAAGACCACCCATTGGCAGGGAATGTGTCCCAGGACTCCAGAGAGGCAGTTGCCTCTAGCTTTAGCTCCAGGGAATCACAGTCAGGGGTCCTAGAAATTTGGGCAACTGTGGAGGAGGCCTGGACCATGGAGGCATAAGAGTGGTCCATCCTCACAAGCTCAGAGAGGCTCACAGGGGCCGTGTGGTTTCCAGCAGGGTGTCCCATGGAACCAACATCATTAAAATGTCCATACTATCCAAGGCCATCTGCAGATTCAATGCCATCCCTATTAAAATACCAACGGCATTTATGCTAAGTGAAATAAGCCAGTTAGTGAAGAAAAAATACCACATGATCTCACTCATTCATGGATAATAGAGACCATTATAAACTTTTGAACAATAATAGATACAGAG
>NW_005871154.1:361117-392978 GCF_000147115.1 Myotis lucifugus
CACCCAAAAGCCACGTTAGGATGCTGGGACCAGCAGTGCCTGGCTGTCCATGGAGGGTTTGTCCTCAGGCACAGGCTGGGCTTGGGGATGCGGAGCTGTGAGCACTGCGCCCACTAGGCGGCGCCTCTTAGCCGGGACCTGAACAATGGACTCTTGAGTCCCCTGTTCCAGAGGACGACGACCACTTCCACCACCACGTGTGCCAGTTGGCTGGAGATCCTGGGCAGCTGGGCCCGAGGGTGGCTGTGAGGATGGGTTGGGCTTTGAGGAGCAGAGGGCCGCCGCAGCCGCGGGCTGGGCAGCAGAGACTGAACCCCGGCCTAGCGAGGGGCGCAGGCATGGCTGGCGCACAAGGGTCCGGCTGCCACAGTGGCCGAGGGACCCACGGCCCGTGCCCACTGTGCATGTCCTGACGGGGCTGCAGTTGCCTCAGGCCCAGCTCCACGTGGTCCACAACAGTCCGGTCCTGCCCGCGTTTCCACAGCTCATAGCGCTCGGGCTGCAGGAGGCGCACGAACACGTCCATGGAGAAGCTCACCCGGGCCTCCCCGCAGCTGCACTGAGAGGCCACTTTGCCATAGTCGACCCATCGCGGGGTGGCAAAGTTGATGGCCTCGGCACAGTTGAAGCCATGGTTGAAGCCAGCGTGGTAGCCATAGGGAAAGGTCACCATGAACTCTCCAGCCTCCTGAGTGATGCGACGGAACGGGACCCCGTTCTCCTTGAGGACAGTGGGCGAGATGAGGGCCACCTTGTGCCGCAGGAAGGCCTGGCAGCCCCGAGAGCTGCCCGGGAAAAGCTCCCTGGCCAGGCGCTCCAGGCGCCGGCCGTGTTCTGGGGGCACCGTGTACCACGTTCTGGGCTCCCCGAAGTGCAGGTAGTTGATGCTGTAAAGGTCCATGTCCTCCGTGTGCCAAGCGAAGGTGGTCTTCCACATGCCAAAGTACAGGTAGGGGGTGTTGACGCCTTCGATGACAACCCCACACTCCTGCTCCAGCAGGTCCTGGATGGTTCCCAGGTGGCCAAGGTTCCATTGTTTAGTGTTGGCATCAAATAAGGAGCCACTGACGTCAGCGCCATAGATGGGCGAGTAGTACAGGCGCGTTTTCCAGTATTTCCGCTCCAGA
The DNA here is from genome assembly GCF_000147115.1 of Myotis lucifugus. NCBI lineage: Eukaryota > Metazoa > Chordata > Mammalia > Chiroptera > Vespertilionidae > Myotis > Myotis lucifugus. Next base: position 362,245 of record NW_005871154.1, read on the forward strand.
TCCTCAAAGTCCAAGTGTGGTGGAGTCTGATACTGTCCACTGTTTGCCAACAGGCGATACTCGCCCACTGTCACTGCCCTCTTCTTTTTGTGGTATTGAATGAACACACCTGCTCGCCCAGACGCCACCTGCTGGAGAGGATTGGCTATCACCATGTCACTGACATCATCGTAGGTCTGTCTGGCTTTCCATTCCTTGATCCCACACTGGGGATCAAGCCCCCAATTCGGCATGTGCCATGACTGCAATCGAACCCAGGACCCTTCCACTGAGCCAAACTCGCTAGGGCTAGTTTTTGTTTTGAAAATGGGACCTGGACAAAGTCAGATGACTAACCAGGCCCCCCTCCGGAGATCCCATTGGATGAGCAATGAGGAGATTACTATAGCCCCTGTATAAAGCCAGGCCCAAGAGGATGTGGGCTGCATTTGAAAGCCAGCTCTCAAGCGGATACTGTCTCTCTGGATCCTGCAGGACCTTCACATGGAATTGGGATTTTGATTTCTGCTATTTGTGCTTGTGAGCAAAAGAGCTATTTTCCTATTACAAGTTTAAAGAACTGACTATAGTTTTCTATTATTTATGATTGAGATGTATTATTGGGTTAGGGTTACTGAATCTGAGTGACTGCCTCACAGATACACCAAAGCTTAAAAGAGAGAGAGAGAGAGAGAGAGAGAGAGAGAGAGAGAGAGAGGGAGAGAGAGAGAGAAGACATCACTCCCTCATTCTCAGGTATCTAAAACATCCCTAAGAACCCAGGAATCCTCTGCTTACACTGCAGCCATGGTGTCTAATGAGCCAAGTGGGAGAATCATGACCTTCCACCCAACCATAGAAGAATTTAAAGATTTCAACAAATATATTGGTTACATGGAATCCCAAGGTGCCCACCGAGCTGGCCTGGCAAAGGTCATTCCACCCAAGGAATGGAAAGCCAGACAGACCTACGATGATGTCAGTGACATGGTGATAGCCACTCCCCTCCAGCAGGTGGCGTCTGGGCGAGCAGGTGTGTTCATTCAATACCACAAAAAGAAGAGGGCCATGACAGTGGGCGAGTATCGCCTGTGGGCAAACAGTGGACAGTATCAGACTCCACCACACTTGGACTTTGAGGATCTGGAGCGGAAATACTGGAAAACGCGCCTGTACGACTCGCCCATCTATGGCGCTGACGTCAGTGGCTCCTTATTTGATGCCAACACTAAACAGTGGAACCTTGGCCACCTGGGAACCATCCAGGACCTGCTGGAGCAGGAGTGTGGGGTTGTCATCGAAGGCGTCAACACCCCCTACCTGTACTTTGGCATGTGGAAGACCACCTTCGCTTGGCACACGGAGGACATGGACCTTTACAGCATCAACTACCTGCACTTCGGGGAGCCCAAACGTGGTACGCGTGCCCCAGAACACGGCCTGCACCTGGAGCGCCTGGCCAGGGAGCTTTTCCCGGGCAGCTCTCGGGGCTGCCAGGCCTTCCTGCGGCACAAGGTGGCCCTCATCTCGCCCACTGTCCTCAAGGAGAACGGGGTCCCGTTCAGTCGCATCACTCAGGAGGCTGGAGAGTTCATGGTGACCTTTCCCTATGGCTACCACGCTGGCTTCAACCATGGCTTCAACTGTGCGGAGGCCATCAACTTTGCCACCCCGCGATGGGTCGACTATGGCAAAGTGGCCTCTCAGTGCAGCTGCGGGGAGGCCCGGGTGAGCTTTTCCATGGACGTATTCGTGCGCCTCCTGCAGCCCGAGCGCTATGAGCTGTGGAAATGCGGGCAGGACCGGACTGTTGTGGACCACGTGGAGCCCAGGGCGCCGGGCAGCCAGGAGCTGAGCGCCTGGAGGGAGGGCAGGGCGGCCTGGAGATCTGCGCCGGGCCTGAGGCACCACCAGCCCCGTCGAGCCACACACACCCCTCGATCAGTGGGCACGGGCTGTGGGTATGGTCGCCGCCACACCCTTGTGCACCAGCCATGCCTGCACCCCTCGCTAGGCCGGGGTTCTGCCTCTGCTGCCCAGCCCGCGGCTGCCGCGGCCCTCTGCTCCTCAAAGCCCAACCCATCCTCACAGCCAACCTCGGGCCCAGCTGCCCAGGATCTCCAGCCAACTGGCACACGTGGTCGTGAGAGTGGTCGTCGTCCTCAGGAACAGTGGACTCAAGAGTGGATTGTTCAGGCCCCGGCTAAGAGGCGCCGCCTAGTGGGCGCAGTGCGCACAGCTCCGGATCCCCAAGCCCAGCCTGTGCCTGAGGACAAACCCTCCATGGACGACAGCCCAGCACCACTGAGCCCTGGTGGCCAGCATCCTGTGTGGGCTTCTGGGTGCTGTTGTGCCCCTGACCTTCAACCCTTGGGGCCTCCATTGGATCCTGATGCACCGATGCACCCTGGCCCGTGCCTGCTATCTCTGGTCAATATTCCAGCCAATTTCCCTGACAATGTCCCACTAACTCCTCGCTGTGTCACTGGGACTCTGAGGTCTTCCCCACAGACCCTGCTGGAGACCACAGGGCCCCTGCGAGCCTCTCTGAGCTTGTGAGGATGGACCACTCTTATGCCTCTGTGGTCCAGGCCCCCGCCACAGTTGCCGAAATTTCCTGGACCCCTGACTGTGAATCCCTGGAGCTAAAGCTAGAGGCAGCTGCCTCTCTGGAGTCCTGGGACACATTCCCTGCCAATGGGTGGTCTTCCATCTTTGAGCCTATCACTGATGAAGATTTAGCCAAATATGGCTGTATCTGACCCTCAACCCTGGGAACACAGCACCTCCCAGCCAAGCAGCAATCTGGGCTGGCCCTGTCCACAGTCAAGATGCTTTATCTCCTAGAAAAGACGCATTTCTTAAGCTGCCAGATGTTTCTACTACTATGACAAGCAGGGCTCCCAGTTGCTAGCCAAACGGACCTCCCCATTGGGCAGCTGCCCTGGAATGCTGTGGTACCTCTCAGGCATTCTCAGCCCACTCCTAGATGCCATGGACACGGCTGGTTTTGATATCACCTTCAGGATCCCTCCCCTGCCATAGTGTGCCTTGATAAGGAGAACATTCTCAGGTGTTCTAAACTAAATTACACCAGGAGATAGATAGATAGATAGATAGATAGATAGATAGATAGATAGATAGATAGAACTGTTAGTCTCTTAATGATGGCTTGGAGCCAACTACCAAAGGAGAGCTCACATTCCTGTGGACGTCTTTGGAAGTGTGTATTAATTTCCAGATGACTCATTCTGCAGATTCCTAAGACCCTGCTTTCCACTGGACCCTGGTTCCCACCGGACGTGCTGCAGCCACAACTGAGCCCAGCAGCTTCTCTTACTTGGCAGCTCTGACACACCTACACACGGCACAGGCCTCTGCTCAGGCTGGAACTAGAACTTTACCCAATGAGTCTGTCAGCCAGTACTGCCTCGGGGATGTTTGTAATTTGTTAAATAATATGTTTGTATGGATTTTATACAGAGAGAACGGGAGAGGGATAGAGAGATAGACACATCTAACTCCAGGAGCCTCCGCTTATTTACACGTGGGTTTTCTGGACCACTGCCCACAGCCAGTCTCCAGGAGCACGCCTTTCTTCATTCAAATTCTGCTCCTATCCGAGAGCTGGCCTCCTCCTTCTCTCACCCCTTTGCCTATATGTCATGTAAATTTATTTTAGATTAACTCTTTTTGTACCCCCGCCCCATTTGATGTATAAAAAGCTTGCAATACTCTGGGACAATGGGCATGTTGTCTTTTCTACCATGCTGCTGGAGGTTTAGACTCCATGCCTCAAGGTGGGACTTGCTTTTGGTGATTATTTTGGTTAATAAAACCATACTTACAAAAAAGACTTTCAGCCGTGGAAATGAAATTTTTTTATCAGCCTCTAGACTCCACAATTATTTGGGGCAACAAATCCTGGGCTTTGGTTCCCCTCCAGTCTCCCTCCCTTTTCTTTTCTTCCTCCCCTTCCCCCACCAAACGCCCTCCCCTGGTAAACCAGGCCCCTTTGACCAATTAGGTCAGCGGAGACTCAAAAAACAGTTATGATCTTTCTGAGTCATTGATATGTTTAAAATGCTATCACCGGTATTTGTTCACAAATATATTGAAGGTAACTGATATCTGACTTTTTTTCTAATATTGTTCATTAAACCAATTGAGGGTTTGAGGTTATTGTTTTCTTCACTTGTCTTAGTAATTATATCAAAACATTTTAAGCAAAACATATTTTTATGACCTAGTAAAAGTGTGTGGAGTTGGTGAATGAAGTTGGGGATGGTTGTGGGGTTCTGCTTGACTGCCTGGCTGGGGAATTGGATACGTACAGATATTATCTTCAGGATGATTCGGTGGAAATCATTTGGCACTGGGCTGAGCAGTAGTACCCGAGTTGCTGGGAGACATATGCAAGCAGAGGACAAAAGTACCATCATCCTAATTTTTTCTCTTCAAGTCTTCTTGCTGTTTCAAAGCTATATGTATGTATATATTTTAATATATTTTATTGATTTCAGAGAGGAAAGGAGAGGGAGAGAGAGACAGACACATCAATGATGAGAGAGAATCATTGATCAGCTGTCTCCTGCACACTCCCAACAGGGGATCGAGCCCACAACCCAGGCATATGCCCTGACCAGGAATCAAACCATGACCTCCTGGTTCATAAGTAGATGCTCAACCACAGAGCCCTTCCAGTCGGGCTATATGTATATTTAATGTGGTTAATTCTCTGATTCATTTCAATAAACAAATCCATTAAATAAATTAACAAGATTATTCCAATTGGTAATATGTGGGGATGGGACAGTAGGGCAGAATTGGCAGGGGCTGGCCTGGGCTCTGGTGATCAGGGAAAGCTTAGAGCAAGAGAACTTTCTGAGACCCAACTGACAAAAGGAGTTGGTTTCCATTTAGAGAAAACAGCAAATGTAATAGCTCTAGTGTGGAGTAGAAAGGAAGCTTGTTTGTATGAATCATAGAATAGAAGAAGGAGAACCATAGGACCTTGTGACTCATATTAGGTATTTGAATATTTTTCTTTTTCTTTTTTTAATCACTAATTTGTTAAGTATTTTTATTGATTTCAGAGAGGAAGGGGGAGGGAGAAAGAGATAGAACCATCAATGATAAGTGAGAAACATTGATCGGCTGCCTCCTGCATACCCCCTAATGGGGATTGAGCCCACAACCCGGGTATGTACCCTTGATCAGAATTGAACCCAGGACACTTTGGTCCACAGGCCGATGCTCTGTCCACTGAGCCAAACCAGCTAGGGCTGTATTTGAATATTTTTCAACTTGAAATAAGGCATTGGCAATTTAAAACAGCACTTCAGATTATGTGACATCATATTCAATCAGCATAGCTCTTTGAACAAGGAGGGAGAAGTACTTAGAATATCTAAGAGATACAGGGAGAGTTGATGGTTATTTTGACTTAGTCTTTACTACTGAAGATGCACAGAGTGGACAAACTCAGAAGAAATTGAAAATGATAGTTTGGGTACAGAAGGAAACATTTCAAAGAAGCAAACCACCTTTCCCCTGGCCCCAGCCCTCCCTTACAGAATTTCAGTAACCCTCAGGCATATGAAGCACCGAATAAAAAAGTGAAGAGCAGTGAGTACCCTCCTGTGAAGCTAGTGAGTGTGTAATTGGTGAAAACTGTTGAGAAACAGTAGCAAGGTAAAATTTGAATTCACATAACCTATGACCAAGAGCTTAATTTGTAGGCACTGGTGCGGGGTACTCCAATAGATGTGTGGGAGGATGTTCACAGCAGCGGAGTAAGAGGTCAGAAGAGTAAACAACTCACAGGCTCAGTGGCAGTAGCAAGGTCTACAATTGAATGCAGCCCACGAACAAAACAAAATCCAGCTATGTGCGTGACACAAATGAAGGAAAATACACAAAAAAGGGTACATGAAAACATTCTCTTCTTAAAGGTTTATATTTAAAAGTCCTATAATGTTTTAAAAAAACAGGTACAGTTTTAATTTTGTATTGTTTACTGAAATTAATATGCTTGTAGTTCAGACAGAGTTAGTAGGAGAGGCAAATGAGGCAGTGCTCCGGAAGGAGGAGCCTGAGTCAGGTACTGAGTGACTGGCAATATAGTGTTTCTTGACCTCGGACGTGTTTCTACTTTGTTCACTCTATGGTTATTAATAGATGTGAATAGTTCTTAATACGTGTAAGTTAAGCTGTACAAATATGCTTTGTGAATTTCTGTAAGAACATATTTTATAATTAAAAAAATGTTAAACCTTCCTGCTTTAAAAAATTATCATGTACTGGTTTATAGAATTGTTTGATTTATATTGCGCTGTATTGTAGGCTGTTTTTTTTTTTTTTAAATTTTTTTTTTTTAAATATATTTTATTGATTTTTTACAGAGAGGAAGGGAGAGAGATAGAGAGTTAGAAACATCGATGAGAGAGAAACATCAATCAGCTGCCTCCTGCACATCTCCTACTGGGGATGTGCCCGCAACCCAGGTACATGCCCTTGACCGGAATCGAACCCGGGACCTTTCAGTCCGCAGGCCGACGCTCTATCCACTGAGCCAAACCGCGCTGTATTGTAGGCTGTTTTTAAAAATAGATTATGTTGCTAATTTTTTTCATTCTTCTATTCTTCGTTGACACCTTCTCTTATTTATGATTTTATTACACTTAGTGATACTTTATTTTTTAGAACAGTTTTAGATTTAAAAAAATTGATCAGAGGATTGGGAGAGTTCCCCCCAGATAACTACCCCGATGCTACCTCATTCACGGTTTCCCCTATTATTAACACCTTACAATACCGTGGTACATTTGTTACAGTTAATGAATCAAAGCCTATACGTTATTTAATAAATCTGTTACTCAGATTTCCTCAGTTTTTACTCAACGTCCTTTCTATGTCCCAAGATCACATTCAGCCCTAACCAGATTGCCTGAGTGGATAGAGCATCGGCCTGCGGACTGAAGGGTTCAGGTGTGATTCCGGTCAAGGCCATGTACCTGGTTTCGGGCACATCCCCAGTATGGGGTGTGCAGGAGGCAGCTGATCAATGTTTCTCTCATCGATGTTTCTAACTCTCTATCCCCCTCCCTTCCTCTCTGTAAAAAATCAATAGAATACATTTTTTTTTTTAAAATCACATCCAAAATTCTAAGTTACATTTACTTTTATTGTCTCTGATTTTTTACAGAGAGAAATGGAGAAGAAGAAAGAGATAGAAACATCAATGACGAGAATCATTGATTGGCTGCCTTCTGCACCCCCCACATTGGAGATCCAGCCCACAACCTGGGCATGTGTCCTTACTGGGGATTGAACCATGACCTCCTGGTTCACAGGTTGATGCTCAACCACTGAGCCACGCTGGCTGAGCAGCATGTTATTATTTCTTAGGGGAAAGGCTCTTACATGGTTTGTAAGTTTCTCATATCTAGCTCCCCTAAACTGTTTTTTCATTTCTTCAGATCAAGTTTTCAGATAGAAAGAATGAAATATTTGATTATGTATTCCAGAAAAACACATAAAGAATTTATAGTGAAATCATTGTAGAATTTTTTTATATGTCCCAGGCATGAAACAGCTCTGACCACTGACATAGGCATCAAGCTAGGATGAACTGAGGATTATACCTCTGCTTTGCCCTAACTGATGTAAGAGCTACCCCACCAATCAGATGACTCCTCGACATTGCCAGGGGGTTGTAGAAGATCTGAGATTAAAAGAAAACCAGGATGAGATGGGAGCCTATCACGTGACACTGGTAATCTTGTCACTTGTACAACTTAAAGGTCTCCTTTGGGTGGTGACAGCTGTAGAGCAGGAGAGGAAGGCAGCTGGCTCCGTGGACTCCTTCTTAAGGAAGGTGAGGAGAGCACAGGCTGCCTCTCGGGGTGTAGAGATGAGGAGATGGGTTTGTGAATGTAAACTGTTGTCATTTATGTTTCGACAGGTTTGGTATTGAAAGGGAGGTGAGACTGGGGCGGGCTGACGCCCCTCAGGAGGCACCATGTTGGTGATACCCCCCGGACTAAGCGAGGAGGAGGAGGCTCTGCAGAAGAAATTCAACGAACTGAATTGAAAGAAAAAGGCACTGCTGGCTCTGAAGAAGCAAAGCAGCAGCAGCACAGCCAGCCAAGGCGTGTGAAACGCTCTCTGCCAGCGCAGCCCGAGCTGGACCCAGCCACCGCCACGGAGCAGGCAAAGCAGCTGGTGAAGTCGGGAGCCATCAGTGCCGTCAAGGCTGAGACCAAGAACTCGGGCTTCAAGGGTTCTCGAACCCTAGAGGGAAAGTTCAAGGACCCTGAGAAGGGGCCGGTTCCCACTTCCCAGCCGCTCCCGGGGAGCCTATCTGCTGATGACCATCTGCAGGAGTCGCCCAGACGTCCCCAAAGGACATCTCTGTACGAGAGCTTTGTGTCTGCCAGTGCCCGGCTTGGGGACCCGGGGCCAGACGGGGAGGAGGCAGAGGGCCCGGGGGCTGGCGATGGCCCTCCCCGAAGCTCTGGATGGGGCTCCGAAGCACGTGGTAACGCGCGCTCCTCAGTCTCCCCTCCCCGAAGCCGCACTGAGCGCAACTGGGACAGAGACCCGGACTGGGAGCGAGACAGAGACCGGAACCGGGACCGAGACAGCGACCGGGACCAAGACAGAGACAAAGAGCGAGACCGGGAGCGAGACAGAGATCAGCACCGAGACAGATACCGGGACAGAGAGCGAGACCGGGAGCGAAACAGAGACAGAGAGCGAGACAGAGACCGGGACCGGGACCGGGATCGAGACAGAGACAGAGAGCGAGACCGGGAGCGAGACAGAGATCAGCACCGAGACAGATACCGGGACCGAGACAGAGACAGAGAGCGAGACAGAGACCGGGACCGAAACAGAGACAGAGAGCGAGACCGGGAGCGAGACAGAGACCGGGACCAAGAGCGAGAGGGCCCTTTCCGCAGGTCGGACTCGTTCCCTGAACGCCGGGCCCCTCGGAAGGGGAACACTCTCTACGTGTTCGGGGAAGACATGACGCCCACCCTCCTCCGTGGGGCCTTCTCCCCCTTTGGAAACATCACTGACCTCTCCATGGACCCAGCCAGAAACTGTGCCTTCGTCACCTATGAAAAGATGGAGTCAGCAGATCAGGCCGTTGCTGAGCTCAACGGGACGCAGGTGGAGTCCGTGCAGCTCAAGGTCAGCATTGCCCGCAAACAGCCCATGCTGGATGCCGCCACTGGCAAGTCCGTGTGGGGCTCCCTCGCCCTCCAGAACAGTCCTCAGGGCTGCCATCGGGACAAAAGGACCCAGATTGTCTACAATGACGATGTCTGCCAGGAAAACCTTGTGGATGGCTTCTAGGTGGCGGAGCTGAACTGCTTGTGCCCTGCCTGCCCCGACACTGGTGTCAGTAAAGCACTGAGGTGGAAGCTCACACACCTCCCTCAGCCTCTGGCTTCTCAGCCACCAGATGGGTTGAGCCTTTTACAACGGCTACTAGATTGGATCTCATTTGTAGCAAGATGGCCAGTGCGTCTTCCCCACTCCTTTACCCCAAAGGATGTTGAGCACAGGAGTTGTCACAGCTCTTAAAATTGGATCCCATGCCCCTTCCCAGCAGGAAACCCCTGAGGGAAAACGCAGATCCTCCTCATGGAGTTTCTCCTTGAGCCAGGGCAGCACTTGGAAGAGGTTGATGTGAAAGTCTCAGGCGTGAGCAGGCACCTGGTGCTGCAGTTTCTTGTCTTTGCAGACACCCAGGACTCCCCAGCTGATCATACCAACCTGCAGGGGGCGCAGGGTGGCCATGGTAGAATATCATTTGGAATATCATTTGGTAGAATATCTGCTGCACCTCAGGAAGCACAGTTATTAATAGATGTTAATAGTTCTTAATATGTGTAAGTTAAGCTGTACAAATATGCTTTGTGAATTTCTATAAGAACGTATTTTATAATTAAACAAATGTTAAACCTTCCTGCTTTAAAAAATTATCATTGTTTGTTTTATATTGAGCTGTATTGTCGACTATTTTTAAAAATAGATTGTTTCTAATTTTTTTCATTCTTCTATTCTTCGTTGACACCTTCTCTTAGTTATTATTTTATTACACTTAGTGATACTTTATTTTTTAGAACAGTTTTTGATTAAAAATTTGATCAGAGAATTGGGAGAGTTCCCCCCATATAACTACCCCCATGCTACCTCATTCACAGTTTCCCCTATTATTAATACCTTACAATACTGTGGTACATTTGTTATAGTTGATGAATCAAGGCCTATACGTTATTTAATAAATCTGTTAATCAGATTTCCTCAGTTTTTACTCAATGTCCTTTTTATGTTCCTGCTGGAAGCCGATCCACCCTTGCTGCTTGACACAGTCGCTGCAGGGAAGATACATCTGCACAGCTTATGTTTCCAGGGGCCTGGCATATATGGCATATGTTTGCTCCCCTCTTAACGCTATGTGTTTTAAACAGGACCACCTCCCTGAGAAAGGTTGTTTCCCCAAGTCAGGATTTTTCCCCGGAGTTAGGGAGGGAATAAAACCCCTTAACTAAGTGCCAGGCGGGTAATTAATCACTTTAACTATGAACAATCACGCTTAAGCTACATAATCTTTATTTAGGATAATCTGCTTCAGTTACTCCCTTGTAGCTTAAAAGAACAAAAGAGTAACCTTGGAATGGAGATAAGAAATGCCCTAACCTTTGGAATAGAATGGATAGGATTAAAATCAGCTCGTATAAATACAGATGAAATAGCTCAATAGACACAGACCTTGGCTGGAGATCCTGGCTAGAGGATCTCCAACTGAATGCTGGTCAAACAAGAGAGAAGATATTACTCCCTCATTCTCAGATATCTAAAACATCCCTGAGAACCCGGGAATCCTCTGCTTACATTGCAGCCATGGTGTCTAATGAGCCAAGTGGGAGAATCATGACCTTCCACCCAACCATGGAAGAATTTAAAGATTTCAACAAATATATTGGTTACATGGAATCCCAAGGTGCCCACCGAGCTGGCCTGGCAAAGGTCATTCCACCCAAGGAATGGAAAGCCAGACAGACCTACGATGATGTCAGTGACATGGTGATAGCCACTCCCCTCCAGCAGGTGGCGTCTGGGCGAGCAGGTGTGTTCATTCAATACCACAAAAAGAAGAGGGCAGTGACAGTGGGCGAGTATCGCCTGTTGGCAAACAGTGGACAGTATCAGACTCCACCACACTTGGACTTTGAGGATCTGGAGCGGAAATACTGGAAAACGCGCCTGTACGACTCGCCCATCTATGGCGCTGACGTCAGTGGCTCCTTATTTGATGCCAACACTAAACAATGGAACCTTGGCCACCTGGGAACCATCCAGGACCTGCTGGAGCAGGAGTGTGGGGTTGTCATCGAAGGCGTCAACACCCCCTACCTGTACTTTGGCATGTGGAAGACCACCTTCGCTTGGCACACGGAGGACATGGACCTTTACAGCATCAACTACCTGCACTTCGGGGAGCCCAAAACGTGGTACGCGGTGCCCCCAGAGCACGGCCAGCGCCTGGAGCGCCTGGCCAGGGAGCTTTTCCCGGGCAGCTCTCGGGGCTGCCAGGCCTTCCTGCGGCACAAGGTGGCCCTCATCTCGCCCACTGTCCTCAAGGAGAACGGGGTCCCGTTCAGTCGCATCACTCAGGAGGCTGGAGAGTTCATGGTGACCTTTCCCTATGGCTACCACGCTGGCTTCAACCATGGCTTCAACTGTGCGGAGGCCATCAACTTTGCCACCCCGCGATGGGTCGACTATGGCAAAGTGGCCTCTCAGTGCAGCTGCGGGGAGGCCCGGGTGAGCTTCTCCATGGATGTGTTCGTGCGCCTCCTGCAGCCCGAGCGCTATGAGCTGAGGAACCGCGGGCAGGACCGGACTGTTGTGGACCACGTGGAGCCCAGGGCGCCGGGCAGCCAGGAGCTGAGCGCCTGGAGGGAGGGCAGGGCGGCCTGGAGATCTGCGCCGGGCCTGAGGCACCACCAGCCCCGTCGAGCCACACACACCCCTCGATCAGTGGGCACGGGCTGTGGGTATGGTCGCCGTCACACCCTTGTGCGCCAGCCATGCCTGCGCCCCTCACTAGGCCGGGGTTCTGCCTCTGCTGCCCAGCCCCGCGGCTGCGGCGGCCCTCTGCTCCTCAAAGCCCAACCCATCCTCACAGCCACCCTCGGGCCCAGCTGCCCAGGATCTCCAGCCAACTGGCACACGTGGTGGCGGAAGTGGTCGTCGTCCTCTGGAACAGGGGACTCAAGAGTCCATTGTTCAGGTCCCGGCTAAGAGGCGCCGCCTAGTGGGCGCAGTGCTCACAGCTCCGGATCCCCAAGCCCAGCCTGTGCCTGAGGACAAACCCTCCCTGGACAGCCAGGCACTGCTGGTCCTAGCATCCTAACGTGGCTTTTGGGTGCTACTGTGCTTCAGTCCCCTAAGCCCAGGGGATTTCTACTTTTGTTCTCCATGTTCTTTTTTAAAAAAATAAATCTTCATTGTTCAGATTATTACAGTTGTTCCTCTTTTTTCCCCCCATAGCTCCCCTCCACCTGGTTCCCACCCTGCTCTCCGCCTTCAAACCCCCTCCCCCCCACTGTCCTCATCCATAGGTGCACGATTTTTCTCCAGTCTCTTCCCGCATCCCCTACACCCCTTTGTCCTCTCTTCCTGCATCCCCTACAAACCTTTCCCCCCCCCAAGAATAGTCAGTCCACTCCCTTTCTATGCCCCTGATTCTATAATAATCACCAGTTTATTCTGTTCATCAGATTATTTACTCACTTGATTTTTAGATTCACTTGTTCATAGATGTGTATTTGTTGTTCATAATTTGTATCTTTACCTTTTTCTTCTTCTTCCTCTTCTTAAAGGATACCTTTCAGCATTTCATATAATACTGGTTTGGTGGTGATGAACTCCTTTAGCTTTTTCTTATCTGTGAAGCTCTTTATCTGACCTTCAATTTTGAATGATAGCTTTGCTGGATAAAGTAATCTTGGTTGTAGGTTCTTGCTATTCATCACTTTGAATATTTCTTGCCACTCCCTTCTGGCCTGCATAGTTTCTGTTGAGAAATCAGCTGACAGTCCTATGGCTACTCCCTTGTAGGTAATTGACTGTCTTTCTCTTGCTGCTTTTAAGATTCTCTCTTTGTCTTTTGCTCTTGTCATTTTAATTATGATGTGTCTTGGTTTGGTCCTCTTTGGATTCCGTTTGTTTGGGGTTCTCTGCGCTTCCTGGACTTGTAAGTCTATTTCTTTCATCAGGTAGGGGAAGTTTTCTGTTATTATTTCTTCAAATAGCTTTTCAATATCTTGCTTTCTTTCTTCCTCTGGCACCCCTATAATTTGGATGTTGGTATGCTTGAAGCTGTCCCAGAGGCTCCTTCATATTTTTGGATTCTTTTTTCATTTTGCTTTTCCGGTTGGGTGTTTTTTGCTTCTTCTCATTTCAAATCTTTGACTTGATTCTTGCGATCCTCTAGTCTGCTGATGGAACTCTGCATAATATCCTTTATTTCAGTAAGTGCATGCTTAATTTCTAGTTGGTCCTTTTTCATAACCTCGAGGGTCTCACTGGGAGGAATTGACCTCCAGGGCAATTGGCTGTGAGAGTCAGCTGTGTCTACGGTGCGAGAACTTCTGTGCTGAAGACACCCTTCTGGGGCAAGACTTGCTTCAGTGGTGCTTTGGTGCTCACTGAGTCTGCCCCCTGAGTGTGTTCCTTATGAATCTGAGGAGTTGTAATCTGGATGGTCCCTCTCTGACCACTGGGTACACTGGCTCTTGGATCTAAGGAGGTGCTAATTAAGCCTCTTCCTGAGGTTACCCAGCAGGAGCTACAAAGAGACATGCAGATTCCCCTTCCTTTTTTGGGGGTTTGGGGGTGCCCAGATTAGGCCCAGCTGTGAAGCAATGCAAGCTGCTGTGGGGCCTTGGGCCTTCTCTTGGAAGTTCTGGGTCTGTCTGGCCCAGCTGCAATTTGTTAGGTAATTTTCATGTTGCAAAGGACCCGGGCATTCATATGCAAAAGCCTTTGCAGCAGCCTGGATGGGGCGGGGTCTCGGAATCAACAGGGCGGAGCAAGCAGCTATGACTGATTCTCAGTCCTGCCCTAAGGGGCCGCGAGTCTCAGTGTCCTGGTAATTGCTGCCAGCACCTCTGAGGGAAAGCAGCCCTCAAGTTCTGAGTTCTGCCTGCTGCCAGACCGTCCAGTTTCTCCTCGTATGAGCCCGGGACCCCAGAGATTTCCCGGAACTGGAGTTCAGAGCAGTCGGGAGCTTGTGACTCCCTCCTGATTCAAAAAGACAGCCGCGTCCTCAGGTACCAGCACCTTTCCCAGCGCGCCGGGAGCCTCCGTACCTCTGCACTTTACTTTCGTAGCTCCTCTGAGTCTGTGTGCTCTTCTCTTTCCTTCTAGTTGTAGAATTTCCACTCAGCCAGCCTTCCTGTGGTTCTGGATGATGACCATTCTGTCTTTTAGTTGTATTTTTGAAGTGGTTGTCCGAGGCAGCAATTTCCTGTGTTTACCTATGCCACCATCTTGGTTTCTCCATTTTTATTGGTTTTTATTTTGTGGTCTTATATTGATAAGATTTTGTAAATGTTTCATACGCATTTAAGAGCATTTTCCATTTGTTATGTGGTTGCAGGTTACGTGATCAAAGTTGTTGCAGTTATTCAAACTTTCATAGCATTTAATTTTCTTCTCTGATTGATTATCTATCAGGTTCTGAGAAAATGATATTAATTACTGCTAGTCTAGGGTGGGTTATCTTTTCTAATATTGGTGTGGTTTGACTTACTCACTCCTTAATTTTTAGCACACTCCTTTATTTTTAACATCCTAATCTGCTTAATGATTGGAGTTTAGTTTTTACTTTGATTTAAAAGGTGGCCTACTCAAAGTGAAAGGATTAATGAGGCCTCCTCCGGAGATCCCATTGGATGGGCAATGAGAAGATTACTATGGCCCGAGTATAAAGCGAGGCCCAGGAGGATGTAGGCTGCATTTGAAGGTCAGCTCTCAAGCAGATACTGTCTCTCTGGATCCTGTAGTACCTTCACCTGGAATTGGGATTTTTCTGGTGGAAGGTAAGTCACTTGATTTCTGCTATTTGTGCTTGTGAGCAAAAGAGCTATTTTCCTATTACAAGTTTAAAGAACTGACTATAGTTTTATATTATTTACCATGGAGAAATATGCATCTAAATATCATTCCCTTGAGCTAAAGCAAGTTTTTATTCATTTAAAAATCAATTGACTTATTTAGAGAGAGAGCGGGAGGAATAGAGAGAGATGGAAACATCGATGAGAGTGAAATCAATCAGTAGCCCCCTGCGTGCCCCTTACACAGAATTGAATTCATAATCTGGGCATGTATCCTGAGGGAGTTCATCTGGAGACCTCTTGGATCATGGATCGATGCTCAACCCTGAGCCACACCTGCCATGCTGAAAAACACAGTTTAAAAGTAAAAACTTTTTATTTTTCTTGGGAGAGGGAGAGAGAAACATCAATGTTGAGAGAGACTCATTGATCGGCTGCCTCCTGCATATCCCCCATTGGGGATCAAGCCCACAACCCAGGCATGTGCCCTGACCAGGAGTCGACCATGATCTACTTGTTCATAGGTTGATTCTTAACCATGGAGGCACACTAGCTGGGGCATATATGTACTTTTGAGAAAATTATTTATTTTACTTTTCAAAATTATTATCAACAAGGTATTCATAAGATTAAACTTTAATTTTTTAAGACTCTCCCTGGTGCATTTTTAGATGTGTCCCCTATTTTATTATACTGTGCCTATTTATTTGTACTTTTCACACTTATGTCTTTTCATTTCTAATGGTCTTTTCTAAGAATCAGGTTTTAGAATAATTTCTATTAGGTGTTAGGTGTGTGTGTGTGTGTAATTATTTATGAATATTCTGTGTTCTTGTCTTCTGGTTTAGCTTTTAAACTTCCTTGAGGAAACTTTCCTCTACAGTGGGGTGAGGAGCCATCCAGGCACTCCAGCCTGTGATCCAGGAGAAGCCTCAGAGACTCTAACATTCCAACTGAGGAGACTCACAGTGCTTCAGGCTAAGACCCGCTCCCCCGCCCCCCCCCCACCCCCCGCCCGCCCTCAAAGCGTCTGCTCCTGAGCCATACCTGCCAGGCTGAAAAACACAGTTTAAAAGTAAACACTTTTGGCCTGGAGCACAGAGGCAGGACCCGGAGCTGGAGCGGAGGCGGTGGTGGTGCGTTGGAGGCGGCCATGGCAAAGCAGTACGACTCCTTGGTGTTCCCCTTTTGTGATGAGGTGACCAAATATGAGGTGCTCACTAAGATCGGCCAAGGCACTTTTGGGGAGGTGTTTAAGGCAAAGCATCGCTTGACCGGCCAAAAGGTGGCTCTGAAGAAAGTCCTGATGGAGAAGGAGAAGGAGGGGTTCCCCATCACGGCCTTGCGGGAAATCAAGATCCTCCAGCTTCTAAAACATGAGAATGTGGTCAACTTGATTGAGATCTGTCGAGCCAAAGCTTCCCCCTATAACCACCGCAAAGGCAGTATATACCTGGTGTTCGACTTCTGCGAGCATGAACTTGGTAGGCTGCTGAGCAACAAGTTAGTCAAGTTCACACTGTCTGAGATCAAGAAGGTCATGCAGATGCTGCTCAATGGCCTCTACTACATCCATAGGAACAAGATCCTGCACAGGGACTTGAAGCCAGCTAACGTGCTCATCACCCGAGACGGGGTCCTGAAACTGGCAGACTTTGGGCTGGCCAGGGCCTTCAGTCTGGCCAAGAACAGCCAGCCCAACCGCTATACCAACCGTGTGGTGACACTCTGGTACCGGCCCCCAGAGCTATTGCTCGGGGCGCGGGACTACGGCCCCCCCATTGACCTGTGGGGGGCTGGATGCATCATGGCGGAGATGTGGACCCGCAGCCCTATCATGCAGGGCAACACGGAGCAGCACCAGCTTACCCTCATCAGCCAGCTCTGTGGTTCCATCACCCCTGAGGTGTGGCCAAATGTGCACAAGTACGAGCTGTTTGAGAAACTGGAGCTAGTGAAGGGCCAGAAGCGGAAGGTGAAGGATCGGCTGAAGGCCTATGTGTGCCACCCCTATGCACTGGACCTCATCGACAAGTTGCTGGTGCTGGACCCTGCGCAGCGCATCGACAGCGACGATGCCCTCAACCATGACTTCTTCTGGTCTGACCCCATGCCCTCAGACCTCAAGGGCATGCTCTCCACCCACCAGACATCCATGTTCCAGTACCTGGCACCACCACGCCGGAAGGACAGCCAGATCACCCAGCCTTCCACTCACCAGAGCCGCAATCCCACCAACCCCAACCAGAAGGAGTTCTAGTGTGTCTTCTGAGCGGTGGCGCTGCTGCTGCTTTTCCTGAGGGCTCTGTCTTCTGCTCTGTGACTCGCGCTGTGGAGACAATGGGGCATTTGAGTTTTTTCTCCAGCGCATATTTCGTCTTATCCCCACTTGGGCACTGGGAATGCCATCCGAGTGGACTGGAGTAAAGCTTTGCCTCCATGTCCAGAAAGGCACTGAGGCTGCCTCCCTGGTTCCCTGGCTCTGGAGAATGTCCAGAGCGTCTCCCCTTACCATAGGACAGGGATGAGGTGGGGGAGAGGTGCACCTGACCAGTATCTTTCTAGGTTCCCAGCATGATGGGAGCAGGGACAGGTCCACACCCATCCCCGGTTTTTCTCTTGGCCTAAGCAACTTGCATGGGGGACACCAGCCTGGAACATGGGCTGCTCTTGGCCTGAGCTCAGAGGCGCTGTGGCTGGGAAAAACCTGGTTTCCTCAGCAGGAGAATTTTATCACAGCACCTCCCAGCCAAGCAGCAATCTGGGCTGGCCCTGTTCATAGTCAAGATGCTTTATCTCCTAGGAATGACCCATTTGTTAAGCTGCCAGATGATTCTACTACTATGACAAGCAGGGCTCCCAGTTGCTAGCCAAATGGACCTCCACATTGGTACAGCTGCCCTAGAATGCTGTGGTACCTCTCAGGCATTCTCAGCCCACTCCTAGATGCCATGGACACGGCTGGTTTTGATATCACCTTCAGGATCCCTCCCCTGCCATGGTGTGCCTTGATAAGGAGAACATTCTCAGGTGTTCTAAACTAAATTACAGCAGGAGATAGATAGATAGATAGAACTGTTAGTCTCTTAATGGCTTGGAGCCAACTACCAAAGGACTGCTCACATTCCTGTGGATGTCTTTGGAAGTGTGTATTAATTTCCAGATGACTCATTGTGCAGATTCCTAAGATCCTGGTTCCCACTGGACATGCTGCAGCCACAACTGAGCCCAGCAGCTTCTCTTACTCTGCAGCTCTGACACACCTACACATGGCTCAGGTCTCTGCTCAGGCTGGAACTAGAACTTTACCCAATGAGTCTGTCAGCCAGTACTCTCTTGGAGATGTTTGTAATTTGTTAAATAATATGTTTGTATCGATATTATAGAGAGAGAAGGGGAGAGGGATAGAGAGATAGACACATCTAACCCCAGGAGCTTCCACTTGTTTACATGTGGGCTTTCTGGACCACTGCCCAGCCAGTCACCAGGAGCACGCCTTTCTTCATTCAAATTCTGCTCCTATCCCAGAGCTGGCCTCCTCCTTCTCTCACCCTTTTACCTATAGGTCATGTAAATTTATTTTAGGTTAACTCTTTTTCTCCCCTCCCCCCCACCATCCTATCTAATAATAGACAAATAGGGTAATTAACCGTACCTCCGCCACGCTTCCCATTGGTTAATCAGGGCAATATGCAAATTAACTGCCAACCAAGATGGTGGCCGGCAGCCACGTAGCTGAAGAGAACATGAGGCTTGCTTGCTCCAGTGATGGAGGAAGCCAAGGTTCCCCACCTGCTGCGGCCCAGCTCTGAGCTCCTGAAGCAACAGCTCCAAAAGAAACAATGTTTCAATTATAGAAGCTAAACAAATCCCAGATACCTGCTTTCAGCGAGCCGCGGCCTCAGAGCTGGAGGGAGCAGGATGGCAACAGTGTTTCAATTATAGAAGCCAAACAGACCTCAGATACCTGCTTTCAGCCAGCCACAGCCTCAGAGCTGGAGCCAGGCCTCAGCTATAGAAGGTAAATAAATCCCAGAATAAAAATAAAAAGAAAAAAAGGAGAGGCTGGGAGCTTCAGTTGCCTGCCAGCCTGAAAACAGCCATCAGCCCCACATCCAGGCTGGCCAGGCACCCAAGTGGGACCCCCACCCTGATCCGGGACACCCTTCAGGGCAAACCAGCCAGCCCCCACCTGTGTACCAGGCCTCTATCCTATATAGTAAAAGGGTAATATGCAAACTGACCCTAATAGCAGAAAGACTGGGAATGACTGGTCACTATGACACACACTGACCACCAGGGGGCAGATGTTCAATGCAGGAACTGCCCTCTGGTGGTCAGTGTGCCCCCACATGGGGGAGCTCTACTCAACCACAAGCCTGGCTGATGGCTGCCAGTACAGCGGTGGTGGTGAGAGCCTCTTCTGCCTCCTCAGCAGGGCTAAGGATGTCCAACTGCAGCTTAGGTCTGCTCCCCGCTGGCAAGTGGACATCCCCCGAGGGCTGCTGAACTGCCAGAGGGATGTCTGATTGCCATCTTAGGCCCAATCCCCCGGGGAGGAGGTCTAAGCCAGCAAGTGGTCATCCCCTGAGGGGTCCCAGACTGCGAGAGGGCACAGGCTGGGCTGAGGGACCCCCCCCCCACCAAGTGTACAAATTTTTGTGCACCGGGCCTCTAGTTTGATGTATAAAAAGCTTGCAATACTCTGGGACAATGGGCATGTTGTCTTTTCTACCATGCTGCTGGAAGTTTAGACTCCATGCCTCAAGACAGGACTTATTTTTGGTGAGCATTTTGATTAATAAAACCTTACTTACAAAAAAGACTTTCAGCCATGGAAGTGAAATTTTTTTCATCAGCCTCTAGCCTCCACGATTATTTGGGGGCAACATCAGGTGAGTCTGAGAACCTAGCTGAGTCATATCTGAGCCTCTGAGTCACTGCACATGCTACAGCTACATCTGAGCCCAGGAGCTTTCTCTCTTCTGCAGCTCTGACTCACCTACTCCCAGGCCACTGCTCAGGCCTCTGCTCATACCTGAAACTAGACCATTACCCAATGAGTCTGTCAGTCAGTACTGCCTTAGTACTGTTCATAATTTTTTAAAAAATATGTTTTTTGCCCCACCCTCACAGTTCAGTGTTTGAGCACCTACCCATGAACTTTGTTAATGTAAAAAAAAAAATTGAAACCTGTAAAGAATTTTTGTGAGTTTATTTGTGCCAAACTGTCGACATATGCCGGGAAGCAGAACCTCAATGAATTGAGATAATGCTCCGGAGAATGGAGGGTTACATCTGTATTTATACATTGCAATCGAAGGAAAGTGATGTAGGTGAGTTATTTGAAATTCCTTGGTGATAGATTAAGAAGGTGGGATTAAGCAAATGCGGGGGGGGGGACCTCTGGGATAGGATAAAAAGTGAAATGATGGACATGTGCTTCTCTTACACAGATGGGTACAGGATAGCTTAACATAATTAACAGTTGACAATTAACTTGATAACAGTGACAATGAGGGAATGTCCTGGTGCCATTTGTTGTGCCCTGAGGGGTCCGTGGGTAAAAAGGAAGTTACAAGTTACCCAAACATCTCACAGATATGTTATCTTAGAGGCAAAAAGGCGAATGGGCTCAGTAAGGAACAAAGTTGATCTTTGTCAGGGAAAATATCTGCTTAGGACATGACTACCCACTATAACCTGTTTGTAGTTAAATATTTAATTTTCAGACCATCTTTTGTGGTTATTTTAGGTCTCTGAGTTTGCAAGACTGCCTCGTAGGCCTCCCCTGAGCTTGTCAGGTTAGCATGTGGCTCCTTTCGTCCACAACTTGCAAGTGGTGGTTTGATTCCCAGTCAGGGCACATGCCAGGGTTCAGGGCTTGATTCCCAGGAAGGGGCATGCAGGAGGCAGCCGGTCAATGATTCTCTCTTGTTGATGTTTCAATCTCTCTTTCCCTCTCCCTTCTTCTCTGAATCAATAAAAACATATTAAAACAATAAATAAATAAAACTATGTTTTTATTGATTTTAGAGAGAGAAAGGGAGAAGGCTAGAGAGATATAAACGTCCATTAGAGAGAATCATAGATCGGCTACCTGATCCCATTGGGGATGGAGCCCACAATCCAGACATGTGCCCTGACTGGGAACGGACCGGGGGCCTCTTTAGAAGCCCTGGGCACCGTCATTGCTGGCAGCCTGAGCAGAGCTTCCTCTTTTCCCACCTGAGCGTCTCCTCCCCCACATCCCAGCTCCAGGCCCCCAGGCGATGCCCATGATGATGAAGAAGGTCTAAGAAGGCGGCTTCCGTCTCAGGGTCAGGGGATCGGGCAGCCCCTTGTGCTGCACATGGCACGTGTATCTCTGCTCCTCTTCGGGGGTATCCCCACGGCCGAGGCCGCCCACTTCTGGAAGGTCCCATCTCCCGCAGGCCTGGTCTCCACCAGCTCCATGTCCTGGGTCTGGTCCTCCCCGTCACGCTGCCAGGTCAGGGCGATGTCCGCAGGGTAGAAGCCCAGCGCCCAGCACCTCAGGGTGACCTCAAGGTCAGAGATGGGGCGGTGGGTCCCTTGTGCCTTTGGAGGGTCTGCGCGCTGCAGGGTCTCCTTCCCTTTTTCCAGGTAAACGTGGAGCCACTCCATGCGGGAGCCCTTCAGATAGCTCTTGGGATGCTCAGCGTCACAGGTGATGTGAGCCGCCACGTGGGCCGCGGTCCGGGAGGTCAGGTTCTGGTTCAGGGCGCTGTAGCCGGCGCCATCGTAGGCGTATCGTCCGTATTGTCCGTACCGCGTTGTAGGCGTCCGTCGGTCCCACGTCGCAGCCATACATGACCTGGAAGGTGTGAGACCTGTCCTCGCTCTGGTTGCAGGATGTCCTCACTCGCTAATTCGGTGCGCATCCCTTGAACTTCCCCGGTTCTCTGTCCCAAAACTGCGGGTCCTCCCGCTCCATGCATGGCAGCGGCCTCTACGGCCCACGGCTCCGCCCTCGGACTCGAACCGCACGCACTGACTGTAGTCCATGCAGCCAACGGCGAGGTACCAGGGCTCCCCGCGGC
This sequence comes from Myotis lucifugus, assembly GCF_000147115.1. Lineage (NCBI taxonomy): Eukaryota > Metazoa > Chordata > Mammalia > Chiroptera > Vespertilionidae > Myotis > Myotis lucifugus. The sequence continues at coordinate 384,428 of NW_005871154.1, forward strand.
CGGGCGGGGTCACGACGGTGTAAAATACCCCATGGAGTGGGGCCGGCCCAGGTGGGGGTCAGGACCAGCGCCCCCGAGAGCAGCAGGAGGAGGGTGGGGGACTTCATGACCCGCATCCTCGGCGTTGGTGGGACAATCTCTTACTTATGTTTGATTAAAGTTATTATTCCCAGTGTGTATTTGCAGAATAAAGAAAGGTAAAATCCGTACAATGCTTTTTCAAAATTCAGAATGATATAAAAGACACATAGCTGTTAAAAACAAGAAAACAGGGCCATATTGGAGTCGCTCATGCTAAGCATCACCTCACCAAACCAAGACTTAACTTACTAACAGTTTCCCAGGAATGGAAGCCAAGCCATCAATTAGGACTCGCCTGATGAGCCTCAGTCAGGTGATCTGCCTGATGGGCCGCTCTGTCCCCTAAGGCAGCGGTTCTCAACCTGTGGGTCGCGACCCCTTTGGCGGTTGAACAACCCTTTCACAGGGGTCGCCTAAGACCATCCTGCATATCAGATATTTACATTACGATTCATAAGAGTAGCAACATTACAGTTATGAAGTAGCAACGAAAATAATGTTATGGTTGGGTCACAACCTGAGGAACTGTATTTAAAGGACCAGAAGGTTGAGAACCACTGCGCCTAAGGGAAGGTAACCTTGCAATAACCCACCCAGGTGTTGCCTCTGTGACTTCCTGCTTCTGCTCCTTTCTGCCTGGAAAGGCCTTTCCTTTTGCACAGCTCCTCGGAGCTCCTTCCCAGCTGCTACACTGCATGCTGCCTGATCTGAATCCTTTGAATTTTAAAATGACCTTAGTTTATCTTTTGATAACCTAAAACAAAGTGATTCAGAAAAGTTACCAGTAAAAGGACAAGCAAAACTCTGTGTTGCAAATACAAACAGAAAGCAGGAGTTATGGGGCTAAAATCAGACAAATTAGAATTGAGGCTGAAAGGCAAGTATCACCATGAAAATATGGCCGTCATTGAATACTCACGCAACATTGATAAGGATAGATTTCGGAAAATAAAACAGGTTAAAAGAAACAGATTAAAAATAGGATATGTTTATGTGATATTGTGATTTATAATAGGTATATACTGTATATTGGGTCTTCATCCCTATTTCTGGCACAGAGCTCCTAAAACCCTTGGGAATTCCTAAGAGATGAGAGCTACACAGGTCTTTTTTGTTATATTAATGAGGTGACTTTCAGAATGCCCCTTGGAAACCAAAAGATGGGAACTAGTCCCCCAGAAACCAACCTTGTGATGAGAGGGTTGCAAGCCCCAACCCACACCCCAACCCCATCTCCTGGGAGGAAAGAGGGGCTGGAGAGCCAATCAATTCCACTGGCCAGTGACTTAATTATTCATGACTATGGAACAAAACCTCCCTAAAACCCAAAAAGGACAGCGTTTGGGGAGCTTTCTGATTGGTGAAGAAATGGAGGAGTTGGGAGTGTGTGTGGTGATGCTCCTCACCTGGCCCCACGCCTTGCTCTGTGCACCTCTCCATCTGGCTGTTCCTGAGCAGTAACTGTTAGGTCTGATCCAATTGTGGAAATCAACACCCCCTCCCGGGGACCTGACCTTTAGCCCACTTCACAAAGGACTTTCCTTTTGCTTAGACCACATTCCACTTGCTAAGACCATTATCTCTCCCTCAGGACCCGCCCAGGGAATGCTCCACCCAGAAAAAGCCTCCCTAGAGTCCTTTAAAATCTCTGACTCCCTGACCCTGGGTGTTGGCCCCAATTTGGGGCTCAGCCTATCTGGTTTTCCAGATGACCTCATAAATTCATAATTCTCTACCCCTTTTGGCTTCTTGTATTCCTCCTTTGGCGACCCTCACAATAACTTTATATAATAAACCGGTAACATGGTAAGTGAAATGTTCTCTGAATTCTGTGAGGTGTTCTAACAAATTAATAAAACCCAAGCAGGTGGCCAGGAACCCCTGATTTATAGCCAATGGGTCAAAAGTTCCTGAGCTTGTGACTGGCATCTGAAGGGCGTGGTCGGGTGGGGGCGATGGCAATTTTGTAGGACTGAGCCCTGTATTTGTGAGATCTGATGCTGTCTCCAGGAATGTAGTATCAGAACTGAGCTGAACTGTGGGATAACCTGCTGGTGCCCTGAGCATTGTTGGTGTCGATGTGAGGACAAACCTTGGCCACACATTGGAATTGGATGTTCAGAGGTCTCTTTTACTTCGTGTTGTGCAAGACAAAAAACAACAACATATAAAATAGACAAGCTTAAGGATACAGAAAGCTTAAACAATAAGAATAAGGTAGAATTTATGTACCTGGTAATAGAATGCTCCCCTTTGTAATGTGCCAATGATCTGATCAATCACAAAATTAATAGTATAACTAGTATTAGGCTGAAGAGAAAACATTCATAAATTCCAAAGCAGAGAAAAAAATCAGGCTTCTTAATTTCCATGCAATAAAAGTAGACATTATTGTTAAAAATCAGAAACTACGGAAGTCTTTGTTTTTGGAAAGTTAAACATTTTCAATGGACTGACTTGTAGGTTACAGGAACAGACATAGATTGCAGGAAACAGGGAACCAGGAAATTTGTTAACTCTATGAACTCTGGAGCCATACCCCCTGGTTTTGAATTCCAGTTTAACTTATACCAGTTTGTGTGACCTTAGCAAATTACTTAAATTCTAGGTGACTCAGTTTCCTCAACTGTAAAATAGGTATAGTAATCGCATCAACCTCATATGATTAGTATGACAGTTCTATGATCTAATATTTGTAAAGCGCTAAAATGGATGTCTAAAACATAATAAGCATTATGGAAATGTTTTTAGATTTCAAAACGAATGAAATACACATAACAATAGATGTGATCAGTTAAAATAGGATTGAGGAAAATTTTCAATCTTATCAATGAAATTAACTGGATTAAGCTTCTGTCTCATAAAATCAGGAAAAAACAAAGTTACCTAAAGTAGCAGGAAGAAATTAATAAAAACATGCAGAAATTACTGAGCTAGATAAATTATAAAATAATATAACTGGGAAATAAACAAAAAGCTCAAATAATATAGATACTTTTCTAGAAAAAATGAACTGAACCTGATTTCAGAAGTTAAAAAACTTCTGCCCTAACCGGTTTGGCTCAGTGGATAGAGCGTTGGCCTGCGGACTGAAGGGTCCCAGATTGGATTCTGGAACTGGGCGCCTTTGTCCGCCCCCTGCCAGTGATCGGAGAAGCCAAGTGATCCTGTCTCCTGCAGCAACGCAGGCCAGGACCCAGAAGACCCAGCAGCCGGTCTTGCTTTGAGGCCAGAACCGCCCACTAGCGGTGCGGGGCTGCAAGGCAAGGCCAGCCCCCAGAAGGCCCAGCAGCAGGTCTTGCCCTGAGGCCAGGGAACCACCCACCAGCAGGTCTGGGGCTGCAAGGCAAGGCCCGCCCCCAGAAGGCCCAGCTACTTTAAAAACAGAATGATCTCCTTTTGAACCATCTGTTTAGATTCAGGATTAGTAAAACAGTATGGAACTAATGAAATACAGTATAGGAATTAGGAAGTGCGACACTGATGGTTCTGGGCATGTGAAGGGTGAGGGACAGAAGAGTACACACGGTCTTCCCTTCAGTTCTGCCGGAGAGATGAGCTCCGAGGGCCCAAGCTGCTCCATGCCCAGAGGAGGTGGGTGTGGTCAGTGGCTCTGTTTCAGAACTTCCTGCCAAGCAGAGACCTTACCCAACCCACAGGAACCTTTTTACTCCAGAAAACAGAAACAACCAGTTCCCAATGGGCATGGGAAAACCAGTGTCCCCTCCTGTGCACGGTGTCCTGATGGGGTGATGGGGGAGGTGGGCGAGGGGAGCAGTGCAGAGTTGTTAGGCAGTTGGAGTGGGAGTGGAAAGGCCATGAAATGTCCACAGTCCTGGCTGTGCCCAAGGCCTGGGCTGCTCCTCCAGGCTCTGGCTGAGGGATTAGGGCTGATTCTCTCGGGAACGGAATATTTAATGGGTGGAAGATTTACAGGCTCAGGGTGGGCCGTATGTTAGTTTGGGGCAAATCCCTCAGCATTCCTGCTGCCAAGCCCTCAAAGGAATGAGGCAGAGGCACCCCTCACCCCCAAGACCCCTTCATGGACATTTTAGCATCTACATGATTTTTAATTCCTTCAGGGAGACTTTCTATCCTGCAGTCCCATCCCACCCCACTGTTGCTGTTTGTCTGCCAGCTGGGTCGAGCATCAAGGGGAAGAGGGGATAATACTCACTGAAAGACTACTGATCCTACCAGGAAAGCAACCTATTTACTGTACTGTTGTAAATATCATACCCTTTATATCCTGTATATTGACTTTTAAATAAAGTGAACTGTCTTAGAAAAAAAAGAGAAAAAAAAAGGCAAGGCAGGGAGGGACCCAGAAGACCCAGAAGCCGCCTGATATGGTAGTAACTCTATCAGTGAGCACTCTGAAAGTCAGTGGCAGAAATGCACCAATTAAAGGACAGATTATGAGGGTGAATCAAAAACAAAACCCACTTTAAACATAAAGACACATATAGATTAAAAGTAAATGAATTAAGCTGCAGCCTGTTTTGCTCAGTGGATAGAGCATCAGCCCGTGGACTGAAGGGTCCCAGGTTCGATTCCAGTCAAGGGCATGTACCTCAGTTGCTGGCTTGATCCCCAGTCCCTATCAAAGCATGTGCAGGAGGCAACCAATCAATGTGTCTCTCCCTTTCCCTTCACTCTCTCTAAAATTCAATGGAAAAATATCCTTGGGTGAAGATTAACAAAAACAAAGTAAATGGATTAAGTAACATTAAAGAGATTATAAAAAATATATTCCAAATTCTGTTAGTTGTATAATGGTTATGTTTAAATTATTAACAGCTAAGAAATTGGGTGAAGGGTACATATAATATGCTGTAGTATTTTATAGTTTTTTTTACATGTATGAGATTATTTCAAATTAAAATATTAAAAAATTAAAAATTAACAAAATATTAATTGAAATGTATCTGCACTACATGAAAAATCTCCTAATTGCTTCTAGCATAATTTATTAAATTGTGCTAAAATTTACAAGGGTTCAATTAAAAATATCTTAATTCTAAATGATATAATATTAAATATACAATAGTGCAGTGATAAGCACTAATCTGAAAATAAAAATTTAAAGAATTGAATTTAAAGAAGGGATTAGCCAAAGAAAATATATGCATAACCCAGGGACACAGACAACAGTATGGTGGTGGCCAGAGAGAAGTGGGGGGCAAGAGTTGGGTAGAGGGGGCTAAAGGGGGAAATAGGGACATCCTATATCCTATCTAATAATAGACAAACATGGTAATTAACTGTACCTCTGACACGCTTCCCATTGGCTAATCAGGGCAATATGCAAATTAACTGCCAACCAAGATGGCGGCTGGCAGCCACGCAGCTGAAGCGAACATGAGGCTTGCTTGCTCCAGTGATGGAGGAAGCCAAGGTTCCCCGCCTGCCGCTGCCAGCCTCTGAGTTGCACTCTAAGCAACTATGTTGCAATTATAGAAGCTAAACAATCCCCAGAAACCTGCTTTCAGCCAGCCGGGCCTCAGAGCTGGAGTTGCAACAGTGTTTAAATTATAGAAGCCAAACAAAGCCCAGATACCTCCTTTCAGCAGCCGAGGTCTCAGAACTGGAGCCGAGTCTCAGAGCTAAAGCCAGCTCTCAGCTCCAGTGACAGCCATAGAAGGTAAATAAATCCCAGAATTTTTTTTTAAAAAAAAGGAGAGGCTGGGAGCTTCAGTCACCTGCCAGCCTGAAAACAGCCCTCAGCCCCTCACCCAGACTGGCCAGGTACCCCAGTGGGGACCCCCACCCTGAAGGGGGTGTGACCAGCTGCAAACAGACATCATCCCCTCATCCAGGCTGGCCAGGCACCCAAGCGGGACCCCCACCCTGATCCAGGACACCCTTCAGGGCAAACCAGCCAGCCCCCACCCATGCACCAGGCCTCTATTCTATATAGTAAAAGGGTAATATGCCTCCCAGCACCGGGATCAGCGGAGCCATGAGGCCTCCCGGCACTGGGATCAGCGGAGCCACGAGGCCTCCTAGCACCGGGATCAGCAGAGCCATGAGACCTCCCAAACCCGGGATCAGCAGAGCCACGAGGCCTCACGACCTTGGATCAGCAGAGCCGGGAGGCCTCACTGCCCCGGTGTCAAGCGGAGCCGCGAGGCCTCCCAGCACTGGGATCAGCGGAGCTGTGAGGCCTCCTGGCCCCTGGAGCAGCATGACAGGGGGCAGTGCCCAAACCCCCTGATCGCCCTGAGGCTCTGTGTGTGACAGGAGATGGGGCCACAACCTCCCTATCTGCCCTGCTCTGTCGTGACAGGGGGAAGGAGCCCCAACCCCCTGATCGGCCCTGCTCTGTGCATGACAGGGGGGAGCTCCCCAACCCCCTGATCGGCCCTGCTCTGTATGTGACAGGGGGTGGCGCTGCAACCTCCCCATCAACCCTGCCTTGAGTGTGACAGGAGGTGGCGCCCCAACCCCCCAATCGGCCCTACCCTGAGCATGACTGGGGGTGGCATCGCAACCTCCCGATCCGCCTTGCTCTGTGTATGACAGGGGGCGGTGCCCCAACTCCCCAATCGGCCCTGCTCTGAGCCCGACCAGAGGCTGCGGGACAGGCACCTAGGGATTGGGCCTGCCCTCTGCCACCCAGGAGTGGGCCTAAGCCAGCAGGTCGTTATCTCCCGAGGGGTCCCAGACTGTGAGAGGGCACAAGTGGGGCTGAGGGACACCCCACACCAGTGCACAAATTTTTGTGCACTGGGCCTCTAGTAATAATAATAAAAGGCTAATATGCACATTGACTGAATGGCAGAATGGCCGGTTGCTTTGATGCGCACTGGCCACCAGGGGGCAGATGGCCAATGCAGGAGCTGCCCCCTGGTGGTCAGTGCACTTCCATATGGGAAGTGCCGCTTAACCAGAAGCTGGCTCATGACTGGCCAGCGCAGTGGTGCTAGCAGAAGCCTCTCTCACCTCCGTGGCAGCACTAAGAATGTCCAACTAACGGTTAATACCCGATCCATTGGGGGCCTAAGCCTTTCTCGGACATCCCCCGAAGGCTTCCTGGCTGCCAGAATGATGTCTGACTGCAAGCTTAGGCCTGATCCCCCGGGGAGTGGGCCTAAGTCGACAGGTGGACATCTCCCAAGGGGTCCTGGACTGTGAATGGGTGCAGGCCAGGCTGAGGAGACCCCCCCCCCCCGAGTGCACAAATTTTTGTGCACCGGGCCTCTAGTCCTATCTAATAAAAGAGAAACATGGTAATTAGCCGTACATCTGCTACCCTTCCCATTGGCTAATCAGGGCGATATGCAAATTAACTGCCAGCCAAGATGGCGGCCTGCAGCCATGCACTGAAGCGAACAGGGAGGCTTGCTTGCTCCAGTGACGGCGGACTCCAACGTTCCCCACCTGACTTGCCGGCCTCTCAGCTGCAACTCTAAGCAACTATGTTGCAAATATAGAAGCTAAACAAAACCCCAGAAACCTGCTTTAGTCAGCCTGGCTTCAGCCAGCCGAACCGCAACATTGTATCAAATACAGAAGGTAAACAAAGGCCAGAAACCTGCTTTCAGCAGCCAAGGCCTCAGAGCTAAAGCTGGCCCAGAATAAAAAAAGAAAAAAAGAAAAAAAAGAGCGGATGGGAGCTTCAGTCACCCGCCAGCCTGAAAATGGCCCTCAGCCCCTCAGCCAGACTGGCCAGGCACCCCAGTGGGGACCCCCACCCTGATCCAGGACACCCTTCAGGGCAAACCAGCTGGCCCCCACCTGTGCACCAGGCCTCTATTCTATATAGTAAAAGGGTAATATGCCTCCCGGCACCGGGATCAGGGTGACAGGGGGCAGCGCCCAAACCCCCCGATCACCCTGTGGCTCTGTGTGGGACAGGGGGCGCCCCAACCCCCCCTCCGCCCTGCTCTGTGTGTGATGGGGGGGTAGAGCCATAACCTCCCCATTGGCCCTGCCCTGAGTGTGACAGTTGCAGCGCCCCAACCCCCTGATCGGCCCTGCTCTGTGTGTGACAGGGGACAACACCCAACCCCCTGATGGGCCCTGCTCTGTGCGTGACAGGGGGTGGTGCCGCAACCTCCCCATCAACCCTGCCTTGAGTGTGACAGGGGGCGGTGCCCCAACCCCCCAATAGGCCCTACCTTGAGCGTGACTAGAAGTGGCATAGCAACCTCCTGATCCATCCTGCTCTGTGCATGACAGGGGGCGGCGCCCCAACTCCCCAATCGGCCCTGCTCTGAGCCCCACCAGGGGCTGCACCTAGGGATTGGGCCTGCCCTCTGCCACCCGGGAGCAGGCCTAAGCCAGCAGTTTTTTATCTAGCGAGGGGTCCCAGTCTGTGAGAGGGCACAGGCCGGACTGAGGGACCCCTTTGTCAAAACCCAAACACACAAGTTATAGAGCCCCAGGCCTCTAGTTTTCTATATATTTAGCCAAGTGTTCTAGATAGTCCTCGATACAACGAAACAATGATTCAACCGTCTCTGTA
>NW_005871154.1:393078-420694 GCF_000147115.1 Myotis lucifugus
TCCTCAACCCCTGATGGGCCCTGCTCTGTGTGTGACAGGGTACGGAGCCCCAACCCCCCGATGGCCCTGCTCTCTGAGTGACAGGGGGCAGCGACACCCCCCTGACCGGCCCTGTTCTGTGCATGACAAGGGGGGGGGCCGCAACCTCCCCATCAACCCTGCCTTGAGTGTGACAGGGGGTGGTGCCCCAACCCCCCAATCAGCCGTACCCTGAGCGTGACTAGAGGTGGCATCGCAACCTCCCGATCAGCCCTGCTCTGTGCATGACAGGGGGCAGCGCCCCAACTCCCCCATCGGCCCTGCTCTGAGCCCGACCAGGGGCGATCTTCCAATGGCCCGCCCAGCCCTCCTCTGACTGCAGCTGCCACCGACGCCGCCATCTTAACTCCTCTTTTTTTTTTTTTTAATATATTTTTATTGATTTCAGAGAGGAAAGGAGAAGGATAGAAAGATAGAAACAGCAATGATCAATGATGAGAGAGAATCATCCATCCGCTGCCTCCTACACGCCCCCCACGCCCCCCACTGGAGATCGAGCCCACAACCCAGGCATGTGCCCTTGGCAGGAATCGAACCTAGGACCCTTCAGTCCGCAGGCCCACGCTCTATCCACTGAGCAAAACCAGCTAGGGCGTCCTCTGCTACCTCTTAAAGCAATCTTTCTCAACTTGGGAATTAGCACTTAGCGAGCTTTTACCTTTTGGGATAATCTGAAAACAAAAACAAACAAACAAAAAACACAGCAAACACAAGCCTGTTTGGGGGATCGCATTATACCTGGGTGTGGGCCTGTGTTGAATTTCCATTTGCCTGTGTGAATTCCTGCCTTCTATGGCGCCATAGCCTTGCAGAGACAAGGATTTGGTTCTTGTTGTTATTTGCTTCTGAGAGTCTCATGCCCTAATTCTCCATGGACTGAAGACAATCTCTGAATCTAGCTTGTACCCCTTGTTTACCTCTCTCCTGAGCCTTTTGCCTTTTTTTTCATTGGCTGTCAATACTCATCAGCTGTTTTATTTCCTCAGTTCTTTGTGAATTTGAAGTGTAGGGAAAGTGGAGACACAGGGTTCCCTGCCTTCCAAACATTAATTAATTACCTGTGTTCCTACCGTTTTGAGGTTGTACAAGTCATTTTATAAAAAACTGACCACGTATAAAATCAGTCTCCTCTCAAATATCCCAATGCCCTGGAGGAAAATGCAGCATTACAACAAAATGCAATCACAAATGTTGCAAAAGATGCTGTATTTCACGTAGTTGAGTAAAGTGATGAGGGAAATGGCAAGTCATGGACAAATGGGGACAGGGCTGGAAGAAATGCAAAAATTCATAAATTGACAGAACCTGGCTGGGGAACCTGACTAGAGAACCTAGCTAGGCTGCTGATCAACTGAACGCTGTCTCCTTGTCATTCCTTCTTGGCCGACTCCGTCCACACCTATGGGAACTCCTTGACCTGCTGGAGTTGGACCCCAACATATGGCGCTGCGGAGGCACGGGGACTTGCGGCGCCGCCAGGCCGCGCTCTTCTTCCTCAACAACATCTCCCTGGACTGGCAGCCCCCGAGCCTGGACCCATCTGTGAGAATCTCCCACCGCCTCCGCAGCTGCTGCCCACCGAGGCCTGAGCCCAGCAGCACGGTCAGGGCCTTGGCGCCCCAGGGCCTGCTCAGCCCCGCACCAGTGCCGGTGCCTGCTGGCTTGGGCCTGGATGCGCAGCACCTGAGAAGGCTAGTTGCCTCCCAGCACTGCTCCCTCCAGTTCCCAGAAGACACCGTGGGATGTCCCTTGGTTCAAAGAACCAAGCACATACCCGGATCCCCCAGACACAAGGGCCTAAAGAAGCAGGATCGTGCTGATCTGCACCTGTGTGCGGCCTTTGTCGGTCCTGCCTTATGGAGAAGGCCTGCAGGTCAGTGACCTGAGGGTGGACAGCCAGAAGCAGAGACATCCGTCCAGTGGCATGTCTGTTTCTTCTGAGATGTAGCAGAAACTCACTTATTACTGTTTTGCATTGCCATTGTTTTATTCCCAAACAGGGACCCTTAGAAGGAGCAGTGCAGACAATTTGGGTACCAGAGTATTAGGTGAGTCACCACAATGGACCCAGAGAAGCTCCTTGTCCCATTGTTCCAAAGACTTAAGTGTTGTCCCGATGACAGAAAAGCGGAAAAAAGAAGAAAAGGAAGGCTATGCAAGGGACTGAGGTGCCAACATGGGGTCAGCTGAAGAAGTTAACAACTGAGGCCCAGCAGATGGTAGAAAAGCAAGAAGTGGAAGCTACTCTCTCAGCCAAGTCCGAGGACTCTGAATAAATCAGCAAAAGAAACTTTCATTTAGCAGAAACTCACTTATTGCTTTTTGCATTGCCATTGTTTTATTATTCTTACTAGCTTTAAAAATGTTATGTTTGAGTTTTGAAATGTTTTGGGTTTTGCATTGGCATTGTCTGGTTATTGTTTTAATAGCCAGAGTTTTGTTCTTGATGCTTAAGTTTTACTTTCATTATGGTAGCTTTTTGTTCTTGATGCTTAAAAACTTTCATTATAGTAGCTTACAAAATAAAAGAAGGGCCCTGACTGGTTTGGCTCAGTGGATAGAGCGTCAGCCTGCGGACTGAAAGGTCCCAGGTTTGATTCCTGTCAAGGGCATGTACCTTGGTTGTGGGCACATCCCCAGTAGGGGGTGTGCAGGAGGCAGCTGATCGATGTTTCTCTCTCATAGATGTTTCTCACTCTCTATCTCTCTCCCTTCCTCTCTGTAGGAAATCAATAAAATATATTTTTAAAAAATAATAAATAAAATAAATAAATAAAAGAAGGGTGAGATGTGGGGAGCCAATATAGGGTTAAGCCTCGGACTGACCTGTTGGCTAAGTCACAAACAAGTCTTCTTCTGAGTCTTAAACAACCCAATCCGAGAGGTGGCCACTGATTTACACACGCTGTCATTTAAAAAATAAAACGGGGGAATTTGCCGGAAGCCAGTCCACCCTTGCTGCTTGACACAGTCGCTGCAGAGAAGAAACATCTGCACAGCTTATGTTTCAAGGGACCTGGCATATATGGCACATGTTTGCTCCCCTCTTAGTGCTATGTGTTTTAAACAGGACCACCTCCCCGAGAAAGGTTATTTCCCCAGGTGGGGATTTTTTCCCTGCAGTTAGGGATTAACAGGACTAAGAAAGGGAATAAATCTGTAAAACCCCTTAACTAAGTGCCAGGCGGGTAGTTAATCACTTTAACTACAAACAATCATGCTTAAGCTACATAATCTTTACTTAGGATAATCTCCTTCAGTTACCTCCTTGTAACTTAATAGAACAATAGAGTAACCTTGGAATGGAGATAAGAAACACCCTAGCCTTTGGAATAGAATGGATAGGATTAAAATCAACTGGTATAAATACAAATGTAACAGGACAATAAAGAGAGAACCAACTATGCTGACCATCTGAAAAAAAAAATTCATAAATTGAAATTCTATTGCCCCAGCCAATGGGATTAGGAGCTGGAGCTTTGGGATTGGATAAGGTTCTGGGGGTGGAGCCCTCATGATGAGATTTGTGCCCTTATAAAGGAGGCCTGAGAGAGTTGCCTGCCATATTCCCCAAGTGAGAATACAAGAAGTCAGAAGGCTGCAATTGGAAGAGGGCCTGTTCCGACTGACCATACAGGTACCATTGTAAGATACGATTTTTGCCTTCATAGTTCATAGTGAGTCCCATGTGGTGTGAACTGTTCTAGTCATGCATGTGCAGTAGGACCACCTTGCACCTTGTCATATTTTAAAATTAGTTTGATTGTGACACTAGCAATGGATAGAATCTTGAATTCATTGCTTTCATCAAAAGATGATTTAATTTTAAAGGTAACTTTAAAGGATAATTGTTGGAATTGGCAACTGATGAAAGATTGAAAATGAATAGTGAAAATATATTATTTGTTTCATTTTAGATAAAAGTTAAAAACGAATATTCTTAGCTTGCTGAAATTACTTTAGATATTCTTCTTCCAAATATTGTATTTCAACTGTAATTGAAAAAAAATCCCCAAACTCTTCTTTCATTCGCATCAATTTATCTTTGTGAGACTGTTTTCCCTATTATGGGTATAAAAACAAAACAGAGGAACAGTTCAGATACATTACCCTCTTTATTTCGGCTAGATTAGAATAATGAACCAGGAGGAGATTCATTTGCAACTTTAAAAACTTTAGTTATTGAAACATGGGGTGTTTGTTCAAAGCTTTCTGTTCACTTATGATTGTGGAATGAAGAGTTAGGATTGTCAAAAGAATGCTTAGCAGCTTATACTACCTACATTTTCAAGGAACAATATATGCAGTTTTTGTAATTACTTTTTTCCCTTCGTTTGTTCTGATTGTGTTTACTGAAATGAAATTTTATGTTTTCTGCAGCTAATAATTAAAAATTGGGGCTTGTGATCCAACGCTAGAGCGCTTGTCGACTCTCGGAGCGCGCGGAGGCGAACGGGGAACCAGTATGATGGCGGAACAGGATGTGGAAAACAAGCTTCTGGATTATGAGGAAGATGAAGAGCCCCAGGCTCCTACAGAGACCACCCCAGGACCCCCCAAGAGAGATGTCAAGGGGTCCTACGTTTCCATCCACAGCTCTGGCTTCCGGGACTTTCTGCTGAAGCCTGAGCTCCTGAGGGCCGTAGCGGACTGTGGCTTTGAGCATCCATCTGAGGTTCAGCACCAGTGTATTCCCCAAGCCATCCTGGGCATGGATGTCCTGTGCCAGGCCAAGTCTGGAAGACTGCAGTCTTCGTGCTGGCCACCCTACAGCAGATCGAGCCCGTCAATGGACAGGTGACCGTCCTGGTCATGTGCCACACTCGGGAGCTGGCCTTTCAGATCAGGAAGGAGTATGAGCGCTTCTCCAAGTACATGCCCAGTGTCAAGGTGTCCGTGTTCTTCGGGGGTCTTTCCATCAAGAAGGACGAAGAGGTGTTGAAGAAGAACTGTCCCCACGTCGTGGTGGGGACTCCAGGTCGCATCTTGGCACTCGTGCGGAACAGGAGCCTCAACCTGAGAAACATGAAGCACTTCGTGCTGGATGAGTGTGACAAGATGCTGGAGCAGCTGGACATGCGGCGGGATGTACAGGAGATCTTTCGCCTGACGCCACACGAGGAGCAGTGCATGATGTCCAGTGCCACGCTGAGCAAGGAGATCCGGCCCATCTGCAGGAAGTTCATGCAAGATCCCATGGAGGTGTTGGTGGACGACGAGACCAAGCTCACGCTGCATGGGCTGCAGCAGTACTATGTCAAGCTCAAAGACCGCGACAAGAACCGTAAACTCTTCGACCTCCTGGACGTGCTAGAGTTTAACCAGGTGGTGATCTTCGTGAGGTCGGTGCAGTGCTGCATGGCCCTGGCCCAGCTACTCGTGGAACAGAGCTTCCCAGCCATCGCCATCCACAGGGCCATGGCCCAGGAGGAGCGCCTAGCACGCTATCAGCAGTTCAAGGACTTTCAGCGGCGGATCCTCGTGGCCACCAATCTGTTTGGCCGAGGGATGGACATTGAGCGAGTCAACATCGTCTTCAATTATGACATGCCTGAGGACTCGGACACCTACCTCCACCGGGTGGCCCGTGCCGGTCGCTTTGGCACCAAAGGCCTGGCTATCACTTTTGTGTCTCATGACAATGATGCCAAAATCCTCAATGATGTTCAGGGTAGGTTTGAAGTCAATGTGGCGGAGCTTCCTGAAGAAATGGACATCTCCACATACATGGAGCAGAGCCTCTAACCACACACCTGACATCCCGGAGCCACCCTGCTTCCCACGTGCTGCTTCAAGTCCTCTTTCTAGGTGACAGTGGGGCTTTCTTTTTCTGTTCAAACACTGTACATTTGTGTAACAATAAATTTGTATTATGGAAAAATAAATGAAGATATGGGCTTGTATTTTGCTTCTTCCCCCCATTTTTCAAGTCATTCAATATATATATATATAATGCTAGATTTATAGAAACATTCCAACTATTATACAGAGAATTCTTGTCTACCTCTCACCAGTTTTCTGTTAAAACTAAGATGTCTGCATATTATTAACTAAGCTGCAAATTTTATTCAGATTTCACCAATTTTTTGTTATAATGCACTTTGATGTCCCTGGATCCAATTTAGGATACCACACTGCATTTAACATCTAGTAATTTTGTCAGAAAATATAGTTAAACAAAAATACCAACCAAAATTGGATTCTGTTCGGATTCATTCTAAGAATTAGTGTGCTGCAGTTATAATCAGAATTATGTTAATATATGATAAAATAAAATTTTAATCCTATTATTTTCTTTCAATTTTCAAACAGGTGAGCCAATCGGACCATTTCTTACACAATTTACTACCAAATTTACTTCCCATTTGTAGAAATTTAACTTTAACCAGTTTTTTTTTATGCTTCCAACTATGCTTAGATAACTACAATAGATGGTTAGCGAGGCTTCCTTAAAATATGCAAAAGAATATGTGATTAGGATCTGTGGATTAAAAAAGTAAGTAAGTTTGATGTCTGTATAATCAGTGGAACTGTGTGTAATATGCATATTGTTCCTTTGAGCTACAAGTTAAATAAATGAATAAAGCAAGACTAGTTTTGATACAGTGTAGAACCCACAGATGAAGCACTGTCAGATGTTAATTATTCTCTGCCTGCCTCTTGTTGCACAAATATATACTTTCAAACAGATATGCAGCACTGTAGTAAAAAAAAGATTTTCATTCATTTTAGGAGTATTCTATTTCACCAATATCACTTTTATAATGTTAAAAAATGAGCCCCAATGGCTATGTAGCTTATATATTGGGGGTAAGGCACCTTTCCATTATTTGGTTCAATAAATAACTCTCTTAATATCTAGGAGAATTAACATTTTCCAAGAAGCCAAATTCACTCTTTTCTTCAACAATTTTTACTGAACTGTGGCAGTTAGCTAGTGTCACAAAATTGGTGTGTGGCACACAGCACTGCACTTTTATTTCTCAGGTTCCTGAAGGCTTCGGCTAGGTTGGCCAACATGTGATCTTGACTGGGATTACTCATATGTCTGGGGATTGGGCTTTGAGGCAGCTGGTTAGTTCACACAGATTAGTTCATCAGTAGACAATTTCCAGGAATAGGCAAAATATCTAATTAACAATAATAAACAAAAATTTACATAAATATCTAAGAAATTAAGTAAACTAAGGTGGGGATGATGCTTTAGCTAACATTACCTAAATTAACTGGGTGGTGTCTAGATTAACTGGGTGATGCACAGCTCTGACCTTTGCTAGGACTTTAAAGGTTACTAACTTTTGGGGGTCTCTGTCTATACTCAGCTAGTGAAAAAAATAAATGAACTCCGGCATTCACTCATGCTTATCTTGTAATATACAAAATATAAATACCTTGTAAAATGCAAAGGGGAATAGCTTACCTTTTTGTTTCCTTTGCTTCAGCTATAGAGCAATACCACTAGGTCCTACCTTGTCTTTCAGATTCACTCTTTTCTGTAGTGAAGAACTTTACGGAAATTGTTTCTAAGTTCAGCGAGAAACTGCAAGACTTGGATAAAAACAAGTATGTGCTACATAAAGGAGTTTGGTGTTGAAATATCTTTGCAATTTTTTGCTGCTTCTGTCCCTTCACTCTAAGCATGGAGGCTGCCATGTGTCTCAAAGAAAGACCCACTTCTGACATCCTGAGTGGCAACGGTGCTGCTGAGAAATGCTGGTGCCTCCTTCACTGCCAACTCATTAGTGCAACATCCCCAGCTGACCATTGAAGGGCCTCCACTGTGTGATCAAAGCCTTCTCCAGCTTTCTCTCCTGTGCTTTCAGTATCTGTCCATCATACTTCAGCCAAACGCTCTTATTCCTGAAAACACCTTCTTTCTCCCTCTCCTTAAAGTCATTACCTCCACAAAGAGTTCGTTTCTTCCATTTCCACGTGGGCAAATTCTATTTATCTTGAATAACAAATATTGCAAAGCCATCATTTTAGGATTAATTCTGTATAAAGTCACCAAAAAACCCCATAATATGAACATAGTTTTAAGATGAGGAACATTGTTTTAACATGAGAAAAATTTTTAAGGTAGAATTTTGCAGGTAAACATCTATTTTATAGTACACACCTTATGATCACACAAATATCAAATCCGTGGGGATCAATGCACAATTACATAGAAAGAGCCCTGCATCGAAAGGTTGCTGGTTTGATTCCCAATCAGGGCACATGCCTGTGTTTCAGGCTCCATCCCAGGTAGCAGGAGGCAGGAGATCTACGTTTCCCTCTTTCTCTCCCTCTCCCTTTCTCTAAAAATTAATAAAAGTCTTTTAAGAACTACATGGAAATATAAGAATAGATGGTCTGAAAATAAGCTAGTGCTCGATAAGGATGTATTTGTAATGAAGGATACATACAAGATCAATGGGGATAGAAAGACATATTCAACCATAATGTTGTTTAGTTTCTTTTTTTAAGAAAATTCTTTATTGATTAAGGTATTACATATGTGTCCTCATGTCCTCATCCCCCATTACCCCCCTACCCCCCTGATTCATGCCCTCGCCTTCCTGTTAGCAACTGATAAACAAGTGAATTCAAAGTCTCACTTCACATTGCATCCAAACAGATGAACTCTGTACTAAAATTAAAAAATTTGGCCTGGGTAGTATCTGGGTGCTGTCTGGGTTGCTGCCTCCCAGACAGCAGCCAGGGGAGCTCTGGGCCTCTGTCTCCTGGACAGCATTGTTCTCTCAGATTTGCACCCTGAGTTGGCTGTGTTAGTAAGCCAAGTTCAGGGTCATCTCAAACACATCCTTTTGGTAAGAAGGCCGCCAAAATATCAAGATCTCAGCTTCACCTTCAGGGTCCCCCTACCTGGCACGAAGCAGGTTCTGCAACACTCAACATGTGGAACATGCTCTCTGCCTCCATGGCCAAACTTCACTTCCACTAGCCACAATTTTGTGTCTCTATATGTATCAAACTGGGGAAATAATGCTCTTAGAAGTCCCTGGAATCCATAAGGTAGGAAACCACAAATGAAATAATATTTGGGAACACAGTGAAAGGATACGGTTCCGTGATACTGACCCCAAAATATAGCTTCCCTGTCCAGAGATTTCTTAATATTATGGAAAATGGTGAAGAAATTGTCAAAAGAATGTTCTCTTTCATACCACAAATGTAACATACTCAGACCTCTAGATCCCAGGATTGCCTACCCTGTCCCAAGTCTAATCCCCTCTCCCAAAAAGGTAATCATATGCTGGTGATTAATATGCCCTGTTTCTAATGATCATTTCTTTAAATTCATATGAATAAAATCACATAGTATACACCTTTGGTGTGTACTTTCATGGTTTAAAAGTATGTTGGTGAGCCAAGCCAGAGTGACTTAGTGGTTGAGTGTCAACCTATAAACCAGCAGGACACAGTTCAATTCCCAGGCATGGCACATACCCAGGTTGCAGGTTTGATCCTCAGTCAGAGGCCTTACTAGTAGGAGGCAGCCAATCAATACTTCCCTCTCATCATTGATGTTTCTATCTCTCTCTCCCTCTCCTTTCCTCTCTGAAATCAATAAAAAATATATTTAAAATTAAAGAATGAAAGAAAAGTATTTTGGCGAGATTTATGCACTCCTCTGTGTGTAGCACTTGTTTTTATTATTTTGTCTCAGGGTATTCCAGTCTATGATTGCACCACAACTTGGTCATTCTACTGGAGAGATGTCTAATTGGTCCTTGAGCCCATTTTTGTTGGATTGTTTCTCTTCCTTTTGTCGTCTTGTATGAGGACTTTATAGAATTTGGATATTAACCCTGTATCAGAGGTAACATTGGCAAATATTTTCTCCCATACAGAGAGGTCATTTTTCATTTTGATCATGACTCTTTTGCTGTTCAGAAGCTTTTTATTTTGACCTAGTTCCATTTGTCTATTTTCTCCTTCGTTTCTGTTGCCCAATAACTAAGATTTGGAAACAGCCCAAGTGGCCATCAGTAGGCAAATGGATAAAAAGCTGTGGGACATTTACGCAATGGAATACTACACAGCTGAAAAGAGGGGTTTCTGAAACTTTGGGGCAGCATGAATGGACCTGAAGAATATGATGCTACATGAAATCAGCCAACTTCTTGCATTTAATTGTACTTTTCCAGACACCCCTGTCATCTATTATTATACTTCCTGATGACAGTTTAGAAATAGAGCAAAATCCAGAGAACATATTCTATGCCATGCATCATGCGTGCAGATTTTAACAAACTGAGTAAAGCACAAACCAACACTTATGTTTTGAATGTTTCCACCATATTTAATAATATAGTAAATGGATTTTCATGGCATAAAAGGAAACTAAAAACAAAAAAGGGTAACATATTTGTCTTAATTGATAGTGTATTAGGAAAATGCCTTTCTTAGATACTGGTGTTCCCCAGCATGTAGAATGATTCCTAATCTATTTCTAGTCAAAAGTGACTAAAGGAAAAGTTAGGCCTGAGACGGAGAGAGAAGGAGCAGGAAGAAATTTTACATATACGGAACTTTGAGCTACGCTTATAAAGGTCACACTTTCATCTTCATAATCCAGGAATGCCCCTACTCAGCCAATAGGTTAGGGCACATATTGCAGTAAAAGTGGGGAGGTGGTGAAGACATTGTAGTGGATGTGGGTTTTAGCAGAGCCAAGAAGAGGCCCTTCTGGACACTCCTATTCCTCTATTTCCAATCATCACTACAGACTCCAGCAGCCCAATTCCAATGTCTCCCACTTCTATCTTCCAGTCATGTCTCCCAGAGGTAAAAGTCTCAGCACCCCAGTCACGAAAACACTCAGATCCAGGAGAGACATTTGCACCTTGAGGACCACATCCCACACAAAGGCTGATCAAACCTCCAGGTAGGAAGACAAGTCTATTAGTTCTTCCTGGCTGCAAAGTGAGAGTCACTGCAAAAAGAAATCATGTGCACACATTGCAAATAAAGTCCGGAGGCAGAAGTTGGTCTTTTAAGATGTTACTTTATTGTGAGCTACAACAACACGAGCAGTTTTGGTTGTCACATCTAGTAAAGTGCAGAGATGACCACAACATCTGCAGAACAAGCAAATCCCTAAAGACAGACATTTGAACATTTTTCTAAATTTAAATGTTTATGGCCCAATGTAAGACTTATCTCACCCTGGTCACTGTCTCAGTGTTTAGAGCTTTGGCTCAGACCTGAAGGGTCAGGGGTTTGATTCCACTCGAGGGTGCATATCTGGGTTGCAGTTTCCATCCCTTGCAATGCATCTGTCTGGGCATTGCAGCTCTTTCTCTTTCTCAGAGTCTCTGTCTCTGTCTTTCCTTCCCTCCTTTGCACTCCCTCTAAAAATCTATGGAAGAAAATATCCTTAACCTGGCCAGTGTTGCTCAGGCAGTGTGTGTCAGTCTATGACCCAGGAGGTCAAGGAACCATTGGTGGTCAGGGTAGATGCCTTGGTTGTGGGTATGATCGCCATTAGGGTGCATGCAGGAATCAGCTTACGGAAGATTCACTCTCATCGCTGATGTTTCTTCCTCTCTCCCTACCCCTTCCTCTCTGAAATCAATAAAGATACATTTGAAAATAATAAAACTAAAAATCTTGGGCTGAGATGCAGACTTCCCCTGACAGCAGACGAAAACTCCACAGATTGTGCTGCCTACTGTTAGGTTAGGTGGCTCAGGAGGCGGCGCAAGAAATAGAGAGTCCAGTGAATCAGAAAAGAAAGGAAAGGGAAGTTTATTCTGCGTCCCCGGGAGACCCACGTACCCCCAAAGACAGGGCACGTGGATTCACGCCAACATGGAGGGGGGCGCTTTTTTTATACTGCGGTTGGGTGAGGGGCGGGGACATGAGCTGAGTATTCAGTTGAGGAAGCTTCAGCTGCAGGGCGGGTCAGCAAGGTATTCAGGAATGAGTCAGCATCTGTGTGGGGGTATGTGGATTCAGGGAGAAGAAGCCGGTATCTGTGTCTGGCACGTTGATCTGTGAGAAATTCCAGGGGGAGTCCATTGTCTCATCACATGTCTGCATGTATCCGATCCCGGGCTCTCTCCGACCTAACATCCTGGCCTTTTGATGATAAGGGGCGGCGACTCTTTCTAGCTGCTTCCAGCTGAACATGGACGACGACGAGGGGAGGTGGTGGTTAAAGGCCAGGGTTAGGCAGAGGCAGGTCGGAGGGGAGCCGAGTGTAGGGATGGAGCAGGAGCTGATTCACAGTCACCCGTGACATCTCCGTAATCCAGGAGCGGATGAACTTGAGGAGGCAGGGGGCTAGGAGAAAAAAGACACAGATGAGAATCAGGGGCCCTACCATGGGTAGGACCCAGGTAGCTAAGGGGCTTTGGAACCAGCTGAAAGGAGAGTTGTCCTGGAAGTGTCCTGCATGTAGTTCTTCACTCAGCTTAGTCAGGGTCTGTACGTTTTGCTCCACTACTCCGGACTCGATGTAGTTAACAGCATTCTTCCTGAAGAGATATGCAGGTTCCTCCTCTTTCTGCAGTCAGAAGGTCTAAGGCACGCTGGTTCTGTAGGGCTACTTGGGCTACTGATGTCACTTGCTGCTGTAGGGAGGCTAAAAGAGGCAGTAGTAGACTCCGGGGCTAACTGGAGCTTGTCATTAAAGTACTGAGCAGTGACCAGACTATTCCCGAGGCCCCCCCCCGTGAGGCCTACTGAGGCAGCGATACTCACCCCTAACATGACAGGGAGGAAGGCAGCCTGGTGCGTCTGGGGGCGGGATGGAGGGAGCAACCAGGTGAGCTCCGACTCTCCATACAAGGTTAGTTGGGGAACTACTGTGACCACGAAGCAAGGCCTGGGGTCAGAGGAGTTCATGCAGTTGCTTAAGGTGCCATTGCACCAAAAGAAGGTACCTAGTCTGGCCTTGGTGAGACTGGATGCGGTGTGGTTTCAGGTACAGTTATAAATGACTTGTCCCCCAGTTACCGGATTACTGGTCTGGTAGCATATCCATGGGGGCAGGGTGGGCTCTGGAGTTTCGGGTTCCCAAAGGGGAATGCCAGCCACGGGAGGCTAACATTCACCTTTCCCTTGGGTTCTTGGAGAAGTCATGAGTGGGACGGCAGCCAGCAAAGACCTGTCTGGGTTTCGCTGCCGGGTGACTTGTTTGCCATTCTAGTAGTAGGTTTCACGGACCTTGAACCTCCACACAAGAGGGTGGGGGTGTGTGTAGGTTGCTCAGGGCCTGGAGGAGAAGGAGGAGGGGAGGGCGGTTAAGGCAGACGTTAGTGGGGCCCAATACATCACATTTATAGAAGTGTTGCTGCTCCGGGGTCCTCTTGAGTCTGGAGAGGCGGTGCCAGGACAGGTCTCTGGAGAGGCAGTGCCAGGACAGGTCTCTGGAGAGGCGGTGCCAGGACAGGTCGTCAAGCTGGGGTCGCCAAGCAGCTTGGCCACGGTGGGGGCTGTGAGGATTACAGTGTGACGTCCCGTCCACCTAGGCTCCAAGGCTTGTGGATGTAGGTTCTTAAGGAGGACCGAGTCACCAGGGTGAAGGGCTGGTCCTTGGGAGTCCTGGTTGGTCGGCTCTGGCTTGGGCAGAAACCTGTTCTCGTGTTTTCGGAGCAATTGCCTGATTAAAGACAGATATGGGAGATATGTACCCAGGGGAGGGGGATCAGTAAGGAGACGGTGGTTGAGCAAGAAGGGTCAAAAGGGCTCAAGAAGGTGGGGCTCCTTGGTGTAGCCTGGACTTCTGGTCAAGGCCATGGGCAGGAGGTCCGGTCCAGGAGCTGCGAATTTCTAGAGAGAGTTTAGTTAGATGGTCCAATAGGTTGGAATTGAGTGGCTATGATGAGGGTTCGAGCCAGTGACAGACAAATCCAGCAGGATGTAGAGGAGGGATTGATGTTCGAGAGTAGATGGAAAGTTGTGTTGATGCATGTGGGCATAGGAGGAGGTCCAGGGTTTGTAAATAGAGAGTGACACTAGAGGATTTCCCATCCCAGACAGTAGAATTGATGACTCCCTCATCATTCCGTATCTGTTTCCCCTGAAAATATGAAAAACCTGAGCAAAATTGGAGGGTCGCTTGCCAGGTAAGAGCCTGTGAGGAATGATGAGTCATCTGGTCCTGGATGGTGTCGGAGAATCTTCTTCGGGGATGGTGGGAGGCACTCTGTGAGCCTGAGAGAGGTAGGTATTGCAGTGAAAGTGGGAGGAAATGTTAGAATGCGCTGTTATCAAAGGGAAAATGGAAGGAGCAGTGGAAGCCAGGGACCTGGAGGCTGGAGAAAAGGCGGGGAGGGAGGGAGCAGGTCGCGCAGCCTGTTCCCAGGCCTCTAGCCACTTGGATTTTAAAACTGCCGCATTTTTTCCTTTGGGAAGGGTGGAGGGGAATGGGTGGAGATTAGAGCAGTTTTCAGTTCAGAGGAGGGGACAGTGTGGAGGAGATAAAGAGATAAGGCATTCACGCTGGAGACTGAGAGACTGAGCTAGGCGGAGACTGAGCTAGGCTGACTATGGTCTGGGACAACTGGGCCCCATAACGGGACGCATGGCAGTGGAGGATCGGTGTCCCTGTAAAGGGAGGGGGCCAGGAGTGGAAGAAGCAGGGAGGCTGAAGGGCAGAGTGGCCGCTAGGATGGTGAGGATATCTTGTCCTAACAGGGGCACGGGGCATGAAGGCATGACTAAAAATGAGTGGGTTATAGGGCTATGATGGAGGCAAGGAAGGGGTCCGGTGGCCAGAGGGCAGGTGGATTTGCCATCAATACCCATGACCGAGATCTTGGAAGGATAAAGGGGCCCTAAAAAGGAGGGCAGGACAGAGAAGGCAGCCCCCGTGTCGACCGGGAAGGTGACCCACTACCTTCATTGTGACCCGAGGCTCAGCAAGGGTGATTGGAGTCATCGAGGCTGGGCTTCTTCAGTCTTCAGCCAGTTCCAACATGGCCAGTGGGGGTCATGACCTGGAAGGGTGGCCCTCCTACGTTGAGGCGCAGAAGGCCCGCCACTTTTCCAGGGGCAGCTTTGACCTCGCGCCGGGCAGGGCTTGGCTGGAGCCTGGGACCGGGGGCACTGCATTGCCCAGTGGCCTTCATCTCCGCATTTGAAGCATTCTCCAGGCGGTGTGCGTCCTTTCGTTGCACCCCCACCGCTCACAGCCCCCTTGGGGCCATGGCGGCTGCCGTCAACCACAGGGCCACTAAGGCGTGTCTGCAGGTCCACCTTCTGTGGAAGGCAGGCTTGCCATTCTGACTGTGCCAGCTCCTCACGGGCATTAAGAACTTTCAAGGCCATTTTTCACTTGATCTCGGACCTGGGTTTGAGGACTAAGAAAGACCTTAAAGGTTGGGTTTAGAGAGTGGGGGCATAGATTCAGACTATGCCCTCAGTCCCCGCTGCTTCCCTCAGGGGTAGAATGGGTGCAGAAATGGAAGAGGCTGTTCTGGAGCTAACGTTCTCAGGATTTGGGCTCTAGGGAAGAAGGAAGCTGCTGGTTAAAAGGGTCTGAAGAGAGCCCAGCTGCAACCTCTTGCAAAGGGAACTGGCAGGCCATCTGTGAATTTAAAGTGCCGGCAGTCATGGGGGAGGAGATTCGGCAGAGAGCACAGTGGAAGGCGGGCGGTTAGAATTTAGAGAGGGCACTGCATGGGGTACAGGTTACTAAGGCAGGCCTGTAAGGGGAGGGGAGAGCGCGGGAGAGGTGGCCTGGGTGGGCGTGGGAGAGGCACTGGGATTCTTTGATGCACACAGTGGGGTTGGCGGAGAAAGACACCAGGTGCTTCTCAATTGCGGTTTAAAGTCGCAACCTCCCAGGGGCAGGGCAGAGGGGAGGATAGAAGGAAGGTAGAGCCTACGGATGCGCGTGTGTGCCTACTGGGGAAGCAGGCAGGTCGGGGCGGAGTTTCCAGCAGCCGCTATGGCATTAGCGGCTGCGGCAGTGCACGGACTGACCGACTGCACGGCGGCGGAGTGCAGGGGCATGGGGTTGTAAAAGGCGGTTTGAGTTTCCAGCCGCCACGGGGGCGGGCGGAAGAGGGGAGGCGGGATCAGGAGGCAGTGGAGAAGGCGTGGCTGGAGGAGAATCCAGCAGGGAGGGAGGAGGGGAGAGTGTGGACGGACAGGGGCTTATGCCGGCGGGAGAGCGGGCGGCTTTCCCTAAGGGAATTTGCGGTGGTCCCTGGTGAAGGGGAATGGGAGAACACGGAGACAACAATGATGATGGTGACGGCGCTGGCACCCGCCACCCACACACAGCACATGAACCCACTCCCACACACATACACCACACACACCGCGGGCTCGGTGGTGCACAGTGGGGGAAGCGCAGGGACAGCCCGGAGGGAGGAGGACGGACAGAGCTAGGAGAGATGGCGGAAGGAACTTTGGGGGAAGGACGGGGAACGCAGAGAGATGGAGAGAGGCTGAGAGAGAGAGAGACTGAGAGAGAGAGACTTGGGCAAATGTCCCAGGTCACTGGCAGAAATTACTGAGATCGGTGCGACGGTAAAGTCAGGGTCCCGTTTTCAGACTGAGGCCATGCTATGTTACAGAAAAAGGACACAGGTCCGGGACAGGCCCCATGTTTAGCCAGATTGGCGAGCCGGCACCCTAGAGGTGTGCTCAGGTCAGGTTTGGAATTTGGATTCCCCGTGCTCGATACCCGTGGCCTGTAGCGGGGCTAAAGGCTGGTGTCCCAGCGGTTTAACCCACGCTACAGACGGACGGAGGGACCGTGGGCAGGGTAGAGGCGTCCCTCTACCTTCCCAGGTCTGAAGGAGCCTTCCTGGAAGGGTCCGGAGAGGCGATCCCTGACTCGGCCGCGTTTTACGGACAGAGACGCCAGCGGGCGGGCGGCCATGAGGAACGGGCACGGGGGTGGGGCGGGACTCACCGCTGATGCTGCCAAACTGGGAAAAGTTGCTGAGCTGAAGAGATGAGGTCCTGATGGGTCCAGAGCCATGAGGAGGGAGAGGCGGGCACCCCGAGCCGCAGAGGGACGGCCAAATGGAGTGCTCGCCCACCCGGGTTTCAAGGCACCAAATGTTAGGTTAGGTGGCTCAGGAGGCGGCGCAAGAAATAGAGAGTCCAGTGAATCAGAAAAGAAAGGAAAGGAAAGTTTATTCTGCGTCCCCGGGAGACCCACGTACCCCCAAAGACAGGGCACGTGGATTCACGCCAACATGGAGGGGGGCGCTTTTTTTATACTGCGGTTGGGTGAGGGGCGGGGACATGAGCTGAGGTATTCAGTTGAGGAAGCTTCAGCTGCAGGGGGGGTCAGCAAGGTATTCAGGAATGAGTCAGCATCTGTGTGGGGGTATGTGGATTCAGGGAGAAGAAGCCGGTATCTGTGTCTGGCACGTTGATCTGTGAGAAATTCCAGGGGGAGTCCATTGTCTCATCACATGTCTGCATGTATCCGATCCTGGGCTCTCTCCGACCTAACACCTACCAGGTGCTCAATGGCAGCAACAGTGGCTGCTGCTTCTGGAAAATCAAGGGAGTCTTACAATAGGCAGGATCTCAGGACTGCTTCAGGCGCTTGTGTAGGGGTCCCAGACAGGCGCCCCGTGCTGAAGCCAGAGAGCGGTACATCTCAGCCACCAAATGGGGATGGGACGCCACCATTTCCTGCCACCCCTGGGTCTCCAATACATCCTCAGCATGAGAGTTGATGAAATCCACTGCCTGAGTTTTCAGTTGATCTGCGCTGTGGAGGCCAGCCAAAGTGAGCATTTCTGCAGCATTCTCCTCACAGAGCTGTCTGCTGAGGGCTTCCTCACACATGACCTTCAAACGCTCCAGGGCATACTCGTCAGCAGCTGCCAGCAAACCATCAGCCACTTTGTCCAGGTTCGGAGCCTTCCCCGTGTAAATGAAGCACATCGTTTCCTTAAAAACTCCAGGCTCCATGTCAATGATTTCAACCCGATTCTTTTTGCTCTCCTCCATTGCGTGTGCAAACATGGCCCTAAACACTGGAGAACGAGCTGCTAAGATAGCTTTGTGAGCCTGGAATTCCTGGCCAGCAACACAAAAACAACAGTCTGTGAACCAGGAATTTTCCCAAAGTCCTCCTAGCTCATCGGCCAGCTGGCACTCAGGAACCTTCACCATCTTCTTGGTATTCTGGCCAGAAATGGTGAAGGAATCTTGCACCACACTCACCTCACAGAAGAGGGTCAGCTTGTCATCAGGGAGAAGACTGTAGTCTTCATCCAAGAGAAGATCTCTGTGGATGAATTTCTTGAATCCCCCCTCTTTGCCTTGTACAAAGCTATATGCCCGGTGACTCTCCAAAGATTTGATTTGTTCTCCCTTGTCATTCAGGATGGAGAGTTTGAATTTTGCCAAAAATATACGCTTTGGAGAACTGACCAGAAACAGGTAAAGTGACAGGTAATCTTTGCTTTCTTCATCTAACCCTTTTGGGTATACTCTCAAACACCATTTTAGTTGATCATTGGCTTCTGATGAAAAGGTTGAACTTTGAATGACTTTACCCACTTCCTGCCGGCAAAAGCTAAAGTTACTGATGGTCCACATGTGGGAGAATTTCACTACCTTGATCTCAGTGTGGCACCAGCTCTCAGCTACAGAGCCACTCGACATTTTTGCTGGAGGTGGCAGACTTGGAACCCTTGACATTGCAAGTTTGAAGGTTAAACAAGATTTCCAAAGTTAGAGGACAGAGATTTCTGTTCTATTTTCACCCACGTTAAATCAGTAGTGGGAAGATGAAGTTGTCTTGTCTAACAGGAACTCTCTCAGAGCAGGGCCTACAGCTGCTCATACCTGTCCTTCTGCATTTGCTTCATACTCTCTACAACATCCAGGCTGTGCTTCTGAAAACAACTGTCTGAAAGATGCGTCTAAAACATAAATGCTGTTTTGCTGGCGTGGCTCAGTGCTTGAGCGACCAGGTCAGGGTATATGGCCACCTTGCAGGCTCGATCCCCAGTGTGGGGCTTGCAGGAGGCAGCAATTCAGTGATTTTCTTTCTTCATTGATGTTTCCACGTCTCTCTTCCTCTCCCTTTCTCTCTGAAATAAAAATAAAATAAATAAAACATAAATGCTATCATACTAGACAGATGCTCAACAATATCTAAGATTCATTTAATAATATTTATTGAGTTTTTGCGGAGTGCTAGCCATTTCTTAAAGCAATTCTCTGATCCACAGGTGGGGAAGTCCTGCCTGAGGTCCATATAAGGCCGCCCAAATCATTTGGTCTGGCCCGCCCAAGGCAAAGGGGTAATTTAAAATTTTGACCAAATTGCAGCAGCCTGATTGTCAATAATTTCATTTCCTTTTGTATGGCCCTCAAATGATGTTAGAAATATCCAAATGGCCCTTGGCAGAAAAATAGTTTCCTCACCCCTGTAATCTAATGTATTTACAGTTCAATATAGTACCTGGAGTAGACCCACAGGGAACACTCCCTAAAAATCCAATTACTTTCCCTTTCCACCACTTAAAAGAAATCACAAATTTTCCAATATTTGGGTACATTTATCAAGTTTACAAAAATGTCGTCAATCTCATGTGTAAAAAAAATGATTCTTGTGAACACATTTGCTTTCTTCCCATTGGTAATTAGAGTAACGTCTTTTCCTGTTTCTTTGCTCTTTAACTTTCTTTGCCATAAATAAGATCTTCATAAAATTGTTCAGATTTCTATTGCATAATCTATTACTTTTATTATCTGTAAGTATAGATTTTTCATTGCATTCTAAAAACAAATTACTTTCTGACTAAAATGACAGATATTACATGCTTATAGTAAATTCCCTTCCTGTTCTATAATGTAGCAGAAACACTCTATGTACTCTCAAGTACTAAAACATTATTGTTGGCCAAAAGGCAGAGTTAGTCTCCTTTCAGCCTCTGGTCATAGTTTCCCTATCCATCAGTTAGTACATCATCGTGTTTTATGTGTGTTTCTATTTAAAGACATCTTAGTTAATATAAATTTTTTTATTTATTAACATTGAATTCATGGCCAATAGCGCTAGAGCTCATTACTTAAGGAAGCTTATCTAACAGATACATTATCTCCATAAAGCACAGCTAGTGCTTTGGCACTAAGGCTGGGGGCAATTTTAAACAGTGATGTCACCAACATACACCACCAAAATGCCAAACACCTGGCATAATATACCATGGAAAAAAACACTTACTTGCCGTTAGAGCTTCTCCTGATTCAAACTCTGCTTGAAATATGCATCTGGTGGGACTCAAGTTTCTCCTTCTCAGTGCAGGTCCAAGAATGGCTAGGAAAACACCCTGAGTATTAGTTTTAGGATTACTAGTAAATTCATTGCATAAGCAAATTTGCAAATACAGAATCTGTAAGTAAGGGGAAGGACTGACTGCTTTTTTTTGGTATGCCATATCTTTATGCCTTTATATGAAAATAAAAAAAGAAGGGATATTTGGGAAAGTGCTATCCTAATAGGTTATTTTAAATAAACATATTTTAATAACTTTTAGAGAGAGAGGAAGACAGAGGGGAAAAAGAGAAACACTGGCATCTCCTGCACAGTGGATAGAGTCTTGGGCTGTGGAACAAAGGGTGTCTGGTTCAATTCTGGTCAAGGGCTCTTATCCTGGTTGCTGACCACGACCTGGCCCAGGCCTTGGTAGGGACGTGTGCAGGAGGCAGTAAATGGGTGTGTTTCTCTCACACAGATATTTTTCCCTGTCTTTCCCTTTCTCTTTCCCTTAAAATCAACAACAACAAAATATCCTAGGGTGAGGATTAAGTAAATAAATACAAAATTAAAGCCCTGGCCAGTGTGGACCAGTTGGGTGGAGCAACATCACCTGTACCAAATGCTGGTGGGATAGATTCCTGGTCAGGGCACAAGTCATGGCTTCAGGCTTCACACCCATTCAAGGTGCATACTGGAGGCAATGGATTCCCCTTTCTCTCTCACATAATACCTCAATCTCTCTCTCCCTCTCTCTTCTTAATTCTTCCTGGAGATATATTTTAAAAAAAAAATAAGAACACAGGCATGGCCTCTCTAAACTAGGAAATCCTGAGATGCAGTTTATGGAAGCATGACTGGTTCATCGCTATGTCTGATAGTCTCCCAACATGTCCAGTGCCACTTCTTTGGAAGCCTTACAGTGGCTAAGATCTATTTCAAAGTTTTCAAATATAGCCTGGAACTGAAGGTTTTAATGGAATAGCAAAGAGGACTTTTATGACTTTTTTCTCATTAATTGACACATTTGTTTTTAGGTTAATGTGTATGAAGATTCTTACATGGATACATTATGTGAAACATTTTAGGTGGTTTATGATTTCCATAAGTAGAGAAATCTCTTTTAGGACCTAAAAAACACCTAGTGGCCATATGGTACTAAAATAAAAAATAATGAAATAACTTATTATACCAAATATCACTCTATGAAAGTGCTCCAATTCCAGGTATTTGAAATATTGATATCATTTCAATTAACTAAGAAATCTAGTTCTCTACTTAGAGAAGATCCCAGCAATTGCAGTGGTAAATTGAAAATATTTGTAATAAGATAAAGTAGGCATTTTTTGAGATATCTACTCAAAAAAATAAAATCATATACATTCTAAATTCCATACTCACCAGAGTCTACTATGAGTGCTCCCTCCTCCGTGAGTTCTGTGGATATCAGGTGAGTAGGAATTCTCTTCACTCAACTGGCAGCTCCAACTTCAGTCAGTCTACCCTGGAGAAGTGATGTGTCCTATGCACAGATGGGCCTTTTATATGACTCCACTTAGGCCACACCCACTTGCTGAGATTGGCTAAAATCTACAAAAGGAAGTAACCACCTTAAATGGATTATACAGATTATAGTCTGATAGCTAATTAGGGTTACAACACATAGACAACAACACTTGGGGGCTGACACCCTAACATAAATAGGATTCAATAACTTAAAAAATGTGTGTGCATATACATGGGTATGTATTTGAGAAGTCGGTTTTTAAATGAGTGTGTGACTAAGACTCTTACAAGATGTTTTAGTCAATAAAGGAGAGACAGACCTCATTACAAATGAATTAGTATTGTAGGCATTATCACCTCAATTACTTTCATGTCTACATAGCACACTTATAACTGCTTCCATATTGTGGGGGAGAATATTTGTGTAAAAGAAGAGATAAACTGTTGTAGGGACAGGGTATAAAAGTCTGTCTAAGAAGATCTATCTCAGCTTTTCTTTCCTGCAAGCAGTGACCTTGAGTTTATGTAAGACGTGGTAATCCAGGCAGCTGCAGTGAATTTAGAATCTCATTAATCACAATTTCATTCTTTACTCATCATCTACTAACTAAAACTATTGATAGATTTAAAAGGTTTTTTGGGAGGTGATTCACTTATGAGGCTGGAGCCCTCAGAAACAGGATTAGTGCCCTTATGAAGGAGACTCCAGAAAGCTCTCTAACCTCTACTAATTGGTAAAACTGAAGGAGAAGCCAGCTGTGTATAAAACAAGAAATAGGCCTTCCCCAGAAACTGAATCAGCCAGCATCTTGACCTTGGACTTTTCAGCTCCCTGAAATGTGAGAAATACATTGATGTTGTCTATAAACCACCCAGTCTAAAGACTTTTTGCTCTAGAAGAACAAATAGGCTAAGACAATGTCCTTAATAGCCATCCATATATCTTCTTTAGTGAAGTGCCTACTCAAGTCCTCTAAATTGTACAATGACCATTGGAGTTTTGGTTTTATTTTGAATTGTAAGTGTTATTTGGATACAAAGCCTTTATGAGATATATGTATTGAAAATATATTTCTTTCTATTTATGGGTTATCTTTCTGTTTTATTAAAAAATTTAGAGCCCTAACCGGTTTGGCTTAGTGGATAGAGCGTCAGCCTGTGGACTGAAGGGTCCCAGGTTCGATTCCGGTTAAGGGCAAGTACCTTGGTTGCGGGCACATCCCCGGTAGGGGGCGTGCAGGAGGCAGCTGATCGATGTTTCTCTCTCATCGATGTTTCTAACTCTCTATCCCTCTCCCTTCCTCTCTGTAAAAAATCAATAAAATATATTAAAACAAAAAAAAATGGATCTGCTTTTGCAGTCTGTGGGGGTCCCTGGAGGCTCAGGACTATTGGACTCGACTCAAGGATGCATGGCCTAGAGGGGGAGAGGAGCCCTGGGTCCAGACCAGAACTTCAGGAGCTTCTGGGGCTCCAGTGGGGCCTCCTGGCTCTGCTGATGCTCCTATGTGACAGCCCTGTGTGATTTTTTCCAAGTTGGCTCCTGCTCATCAGTAAGGCCCCAGAGGCATCCTTAAGTCAGGGGATCTGGGGAGAGTGGCCAGAGCAGGCCAGAAGACCCAAGATGGAGCAGGAAGGGAGTGGCAGGTGGTACCAGGGTCCTCGATTTCCTCCTGGGCTCTGGACCTGCACAGAGCAGGCAGTCATTTGGAGAGGATGGGGCCAAGAAGAGCTAGTGATCCTCTGCACTTGGTTGAAAGAGTAGCTGCAAGCAAAGAAGGGGAGAGTGAGAATGCTATGAGGTGGAAAAGGTGGCGTCCACATTTGGCAGAAAGGAAGAAATCAACCTAGTTTTTTGTTTGTTTGTTTGCTTGTGAATCAACTGGGAAACAGGCCTTTTAGAAGCACAAAATCTTCTGATTGTAATTTTATTCCCAGTTCATCATGTACTATGAGGAAATGGATAAGTGAACAGATTCTTATTTTAACCAATGCCATCTGATTGTAGTAGAAAATTCAGAATTTTAGTCTGTATTTGACCAATATTTGTACTTTCCTGCCTCTTACTGATTATACTTCCTGGTCCTTCCTTCCTGCTTAGACTGGAACTATAACTCTCATCTCTGTAGCCCATGCAACTAGGACAAGGCTCACAGAGCAGTAGATGCTGAAAATGTATGATTTAAAAGCATGGTTCACAAGCAGAGGTGTGAAAACTGTGTTATTATTTTCTAATACTGTAATTGTACACTTATAAAACACATAATGAAATATTTTACTAAGACATCAAGAAATAAGATAAACTCTTAAGTCCTGACTGCTTCCATATATGAATACAAGTGCACCCTGGCCTGTTTGGCTCAGTGGATAGAATGTCAGCCCATGGACTGAAGGGTTGCAGGTTTGGTTCCGGTCAAGTGCACATACTTGGTTGTAGGATTGATCTCTGGCCTCTGATAGCACATGTGTGGGAGGCAACCAATCCGTGTGTCTCTTTTACATAAATGTTTTCCTCCCTTCTACTCTCTCTAAAAACCAATGGAAAAATATCCTTGAGTGAGGATTAACCAAAAAAAAAGGGGGAGGGGGAGGGATATGTGATTCATTTGTACATAGAGCATTAGGAAGGGTTTGGGGCAGAAACCAGAATAAAATCAGACAGTGCCTGGAAAATTGGAGCCAAGAGTCAAAGGGGACTGACTTTAATGAGCACCCAATTGAAATGAAAGGGGGGAGTTTTAAAAATTTAATTTCCAATTTTTGAAACCGGCAAGAAAAATGTGAGATGAATATACATATAGAAATCGTGCTGCCCACAAGCTCCATCCCCTCACATGACAGGGAAGATCAATACTTACTTCAGAGAGAAGGGAGACAGGTATCAGGGGCTTGACAATTTATTTTTCCCCAACTTTATAAATTAATCTAAATAATAATTTAGTCCACAATAGCAACTGTGGTAAAAAAAAAAAACCACAAAAAACTTTTATATTTTTCTTCTTATAAATATATTTTTTATTGATTTCAGAGAGGGAGACAGATAGAAACATCAAGGATGAGAGAGAATCAGTGATCGGCTGCCTCCTGCATGCCCCCTACTGGGGATCGAGCCCACAACCAGGCATGTGGCCATGACTGGACTCTAACTCAGGACCCTTCAGTCTGCAGGCCTACACTCCATCCACTGAGCCAAACCAGCTAGGGCCCCCAAAATTTTTTAAAGGCAATTATCCTATCTCCAATAAATTAGATCTTCCCCACCCCAGTTCCAGTGCAAGAGTCCTGAGAGACAGTTTCACAGAGAAAAAGTACAGGTCATTGGATCAGGGGAGTCCCTACTGCCTCGATCAGATACAAGTTGAAAATAAAACTTCTCACCTCAGAAAACTCAGTCCAATCAAGTGTACCCTCCAGAGCCTGGTCATCTCATTGTTTATTTCAAGAGCATTAATTCCATGGAATTTCTCTGGAGGGTAGATTTGAGGTATAGAGGAGAGCCAGATGTCCTACAAAAGATTTCTTCTTTCCAACTAGACCTATTTTCTTTTGTGGAAGGAAGGGGAGACAGACAAAAATGAAAAGGGACAGAGAGAAAAGCCCCTTAATTTGGTGTCAGTGCCAAGGACTATGGTTGGAAAGTTCTCTATCTCACCATTTAGAAGTGAACAAAGCTCAGTTGGAGTGAGTCAGAGGCTGGAGTTGCTGTCCTCACATTCTATATCTACATCTTCATCTTCACTGCTGGAGTCTGAAGACGCGATGCCTTCTGCCTTTCCCCCATATTCCTTCTTTTCTTCAGATCCCTGCAAAGTCCCTGATGACTCCATCCCTGGAGCCTGCAGCTCCTGCTCCTGTGCAAGCCCTCCTTGCATAGTCCCTGATGGTGGAGACTGCACATCTGTCCTGTTGATCTTGGGGTCCGGGCCTCCACGCATGTTCATGTTCTTACGCTTCCCAGAGGTCCTCTCTCTGTAGGCAGCGTACTCTTCAGGAGACAGGCTCTTGAGCCAGTGCTCCAGGTCCACCTTGTACTGTTTCTGTAGCTCCTCAGCCTGCTGCTTATAATGCTCCCTCTGGCTCCTTGGGACACACTGCCAGCGTCTGCTAATCTCCACCATGCGCTTCCTCAGGGGCAGGCCTTGCAGCTCCCTACTCGACCACATATCCTGGTGGAACTTATGGTATTCATTCATGGGGGGCTTCTCGGGCTCTCCATGGAATTTTATCTCTTCTGAAAAATCATTTTCTGGGGAAGACATCACATCTTTCCCTTTTCCCTGAAATTTCTTGGGGCCTCTGGTTGGGCTTCTTTTTGGGACAACAGATGTCTTGGAGTCCTGCACTAGCTCAGAGCAGTCTTTCCTGAACTGAGCCAGTTTCTCCTGATACTCCTGTCTCTCCTTCTGGAAATCTTGAATATATTTCATCTTCTTCTCCTCTGGGAGCTCCTTGTATTTCTCAGACATGACCTTGGTCAGCTCCTGGTTGGTGAGTTTGGGGTACATTTGGGCATACAAGGGCCGCTTCTCCTTGAAGAAGCGAAGGTAAGGAGTCAGGGGCTGCTTGGGCATGTCTGGATGTATCTTGCACATTTTGCTTTTGTAGGAATTTTTAACATGTTCCTTAGCTTCCAAGACTAATTCTTTCATAGTGCGAATCTTTCTCAATTTATAAGAAATCTCTAACCACTTGAGTTTGCACATTTCTCCAGAATAATCTTTAAAAGCTACTTTTACCCAGTCCATCTGTGACTGGGTTGTTTTGAATGTGTGCTTGTCATTGGGAGGAAGGTTATTCTCCATTCTTTCCAGTAGCTCTGCAATGTCTTCTTCACACCAGTTATCTTCGCTACTAGTCAATGCCATCTCTAAATCTTTGGGCCACTTGTATGGTCCTAGCTGTTTAAACACCTCAGCAGGATGTCAAACTTCTTCACTTTCAATACTTCCCTGGTGAATTATGTCCAGATGTGTGATTTTATGTTTCTGTGGAGATAGAAAAGTTACTCTTCAATGCAATAAATGAGATGATCACATGCCACTTAGGCTATGTCCCTTCTATAATTTAATTTACAAAGGAAAAATACAAGTGAAAACTGGTTCACCTTGGAAATGAAATTAAGATGAACTTTAAAATTCATCATTCTTCATTTTCAATATTAAACATCCTCAAGCTCAAGAAAATAAAAGAAAGGCAGAAAGAGAAAGAAAGAAGAAAAAAATAAAATTTCTCTCAAGTTCTATCCTAGCATGCCTTTCCATTTGTCTTACCACAGCTTGTCTTAATTACAAGTGAACCAAACAAATGACCAGCAACTCACTCAACAGGCATAAGATAAAACAAAGGATGGTTGAGTTAAACATATTAAAATGAAAGAAAAATGCTTAAAATGGAAAGGACTTCAAGACAACAATTGTTTAATTTTTGTCCACAATAGCCTGAAATAGACTACACATATATTAGAATGGCCAAAATTCACCTGTGTAACCTACACACCCATTAGTCACTTAGATATCTGGACTATGTTATCAGATAAATTGTACTGGCATAACAGTGTTTGTGTTCAAGTAACCCTTATTTTTCTTTTATTTTTTAATACTAGAGGCCTGGTGCACAAAAATTTGTGCACTTGGGGGGGGGGGAGGGGTGTCCCCCAGCCCGGCCTGTGCCCTCTCGCAGTCTGGGACCCCTCGGGAGATAACGACCTGCTGGCTTAGGCCTGCTCCCGGGTGGCAGAGGGCAGGCCCAATCCCTAGGTGCAGCCCCTGGTCGGGCTCAGAGCAGGGCCGATTGGGGAGTTGGGGCGCCGTCCCCTGTCATGCACAGAACAGGGCGGATTGGGAGGTTGCGATGCCACCCTCAGTCACG
>NW_005871154.1:421007-426253 GCF_000147115.1 Myotis lucifugus
GGGGGGGGGGGGGTTGGGGCGCGCACCCTGTCACACACAGAGCCGCAGGGCAATCAGGGGGTTTGGGCACTGCCCCCTGTCACGCTGATCCCGGTGCCGGGAGGCCTCACGGCTCCACTGATCCCAGTGCTGGGAGGCATATTACCCTTTTACTATATAGGATAGAGGCCTGGTGCATGGGTAGGGGCTGGCTGGTTTGCCCTGAATGGTGTCCTGGATCAGGGTGGGGGTCCCCACTGGGGTGCCTGGCCAGCCTGGATGAGGGGATGATGGCTGTTTGCAGCTGGTCACACACCCTTCAGGTGGGGGTCCCCACTGGGGTGCCTGGCCAGTCTGGGTGAGGGGCTGAGGCTGTTTTCAGGCTGGTGGGTGACTGAAGCTCCCAACCGCTCCTTTTTTTTTTTTTTTTTTTTATTCTGGGCCAAGGCCTCTGCTGCTGAAAGCAGGTATCTGGTTTGTTTGGGTTCTATAATCGAAACACTGTATCATCTCCAGCTCTGAGATCCCGGCCGGCTGAAAGCTGGTTTCTGGGGTTTTGTTTAGCTTCTATATTTGTTACAATGTTTCAAACTGCCAGCTGAGAGGCCGGCAAGGCAGGCGGGGAACGTTGGAGTCCTCCTTCACTGAAGCAAGCAAGCCTCATGTTCGCTTCCAGCTGCCTGGCTGCCAGCCGCCATCTTGACTGGCAGTTAATTTGCATATCGCCCTGATTAGCCAATGCAAAGGGTAGTGGTCGTACGCTAATTACCATGTTTCTCTTTTATAAGATAGGATGCTCAAAGTCACTAATCATATGAGAGATGCAAATCAAAATGACAATGAGGTACCATCTCACACATGTCAGAATCACTATCATCAACAATTCAACAAATAACAAGTAGAGAAAAAGGAACCCTGGTGCACTGCTGTGGAAATGCAGACTGGTGCAGCCACTGTGGAAAATTTTTATAGTTTTCTCAAAAAATTAAAAATGGCACTCCCATGTGACTCAGTAATCCCACTGCTAGGAATATATCTCAAGAAATCAGAAACACCAATCAGAAAGGACATATGCCCTCCTATGTTCATAGCAACACAATTTACAATAGCTAAGATTGGGAAACAGCGTAAGTGGCCATCAGGAGATGAGTGGATTAGAAAACTCTGGTACATCTACATGATGGAATACTATGCTGCTGTACAATAGAAAGAACTCTTACCTGTTGGGGTCCAACCCCAGCAGGTCCAGGGGTTCCCAAAGGTGTGGACGGAGTCAGCGAAGAAGGAATGACACGGAGACAGCATTCAGTTGATCAGCAGCCTAGCCAGGGTCTCTAGCCAGGATCTCCAGCACAAGTTCTGTCTAGGTTCTGCAGCCAAGTTCTGTCTCCAGGTTCTGTCCAGGATCTCCAGCCAGGTTCTGTTGCCAGGTTTTGTCTTCTATTGTCTTGTTACATCTGAATTTATACCAGTTGATTTTAATCCTGTCAATTTCTATTCTAAAGGTTAGGGCGTTTCTTATCTCCATTAGAGGGAGTAAAGATTATGTAGCTTAAGCGTGATTGTTCGTAGTTAAAGTGATTAACTACCCGCCTGGCACTTAGTTAAGGGATTTTATTCCCTCCCTAACTTCAGGGAAAAATCCCTACCTGGGGAAACAACCTTTCTCAGAGAGGTGACCTTGGTTAAAACACATAGTGCCAAGAAGGGAAGCAAACATATTAAGAACAGTATGCCATGTACTCCAGGTCCCTTGAAACATATGCTGTGCAGATGTTTCTTTCCCTGCAGCAACTGTGTCAAGCAGCAAGGATGGACCGGCTTCCAGCAGATGAGGGCAGTTTTAAACAGCAAAGTCACCAACAAGTTGCACCAAAATACCAAAAAACAGGTATATTATACCATGGTAAAGACACTTACTTACTGTTTGAGCTTCTCCTTATTCAAACTCTGCTTGAAACATTCAACTGACAGGAATCAAATTTCTCCTCCTCAGTGCAAGTCTATGAATAGCAAGGAAAACACCATGAAAATTACTTTTAGAATTACAAATAAATTTAGTGAATATGCAAATTTGCATATACAGAATCTGAAAATAAAGAGGAAGGCCTGACTCTATTTTTCCTGGTATGCTATATCTATGTGTTTTTATATGGAACTGAAACAAAGGAAGGAAATTTGGGGAGGGACTATCTAATATTTTCTTTTTAAAAAATATGTGTGTTTTTTTAATTGATTTTCAGAAAGAGAGGAAGGCAGAGAGGTAGAGAAAGAAACATCTCTTGGCTGGCTCCTGCATACCCCCTACCTGGTATTGAGCCAGAAACCCGGGCACATCTGTGAATGGAGCCAGCAACCTTTTGGTGCATGGAATGATGCCTAACTAACCGAACCACACTGGGCAGGGCCTAATGCTAACATTTTCTGAGAGAAGAATTCTTTTTGGATGGACCACAAGATTTATGGTTAAGACTGCCAAGCAATGAAGAAAGATCTATCAGTGCTGTCAGTCAAGGCTCAACCACAGAGGCAGAACCAGTAATATAGATGCACATATGAAGAGATCCATGTACAGATTTATTACAAGAACTGACTTACATGATCATAGGGGCTAGTTAAGCAAGTGTGAGATCTGTGGTAGAGTAAGTCAGGAAGAGAAATCCCCAGCAGGCTGGGACCCAATGGTCATGAGACAAAGCAGTTGTCACTGTCAGTGAGAGGTTTTTGGAGCAATACAGACCCATTTGATGTCTGGGTTGCAGGCTCGATCCCTGTGGGGGGGCGTCCAGGAGGCAGCCAATCAATGATTCTCTCTCAACATTGATGTTTCTATCTTTCTCTCCCTCTCCCTTCCTCTTTGAACTAAAACATAAATGCTATCATAGTAGACAGATGCTCAACAATTACCTAAGATTCATTTAATAATATGTATTGAGGTTTTTTTGTGAGTGGCAGGCCTTTTCTTAAAGCAATCCTGTAATCCAGAGGTGGGGAAGTCCTGCCTGAGGTCCATATAAGGCCCCCAAAATCATTTGGTCTGGCCCTCCCAAGGCTTTAGGGATAACTTAAATGTTTGACCAAATGTAGCAGGCTAATTGTTAATAATTTCAGTTCATTTTTTATGGCCCTCAAATGATGGTATTAATATGCAAATGGCCCTTGGTAGAAAAAAGATCCCCCTCCCCCCTATAGTCTAATCCAGCCGTGGGCAAACTATGGCCCGAGGGCCAGATTCGGCCCGTTTGAAATGAATAAAACTAAAAAAAAAGACCGTACCCTTTTATGTAATGATGTTTACTTTGAATTTATATTAGTTCACACATCCATGCTTTTGTTCCGGCCCTCCAGTCCAGTTTAAGAACCCATTGTGGCCCTTGAGTCAAAAAGTTTGCCCACCCCTGGAATCTATCTACATCATAGGATATTCTCTGGAGTAGACCCAAAGGGAACACTCCCTAAAAATCCCAATACTTTCCCTTTCCAAACTTAAAAGAAATCACGAATTATCTAATACTTGAAGACTCATCAAATTTACAAAAAGTTAGTCAATCTCATGTGTAAAAAATAATTCTTTGAATATAATTACTTTCTCCCCATTGGTAATTAGAGCTAGCATCTTTTCCTGTTTATTTTCTCTTTAAGTTTGTTTGCCATAAATAAGTTCTTCAAAAAATTGTTCATATTTCTATTCAGTAATCTATTACTTTTATTATCTGTAAGTATAGAATCTTCATTGTATTCTAAAAACAAATTACAGAAGGTCCTAGGGTTACGTGGGAGATCCGTTCCTACTGCTCGACGTAAGGCGATTTTCGCCATAAGTCGGAACCTACCTACATCACTCACATGGAGCACATACACAACAATAATGAAGTGAAACAGTAAAAACAATTTAAAAGAAAGATGACAATTCCTGACTTTTACTCGTGGTAAATAAAAAAAACAAACATAAAGCACATAGGTACATACGTTGAAATGATGGAACTTTTTTTTAATATAAATAAATGGGAGATGGCGGTGTAACCACAAAACAACACACGTTAAGTCCGACATAACCCGAGGACTGTCTGTACTTTCTTTTTAAAGTGACAGATATTACACACATAGTAAGTTCCATTTATGTGCTATAAAGAGACACAAACACTCTACTAGCAAGTACTGAAGCACTGTTCCTGCCAAAAATGCAGTTATAGACTCCTTCCAGACTCTGGTCATAGCTTCTCCTTCCATGAGTTAGTACATCATCTTGTTTTATGTGTGTTTCTATTTAAAGACATCTTAGTTAATATATATTGTTTATTTATTAGCCTTGAATTCATGACCGCCAAGGCTAAGCCTTTCTTTAAAGGACTTCCACTAATGAAGTCATGACCACTTTCTAATTTCTTTAGCTTTCAGTCAAAACAAGGGATTTTACTTACAACTGCAAATCTCCTCACAGCACCAAGTAGATTAGCCTTTGATTGAATAACTAGGCAAGGCATATGCATATTAACT
Source organism: Myotis lucifugus (assembly GCF_000147115.1). NCBI lineage: Eukaryota > Metazoa > Chordata > Mammalia > Chiroptera > Vespertilionidae > Myotis > Myotis lucifugus. Next base: position 425,484 of record NW_005871154.1, read on the forward strand.
TAACAAAAAAAGGTTGCTGCTCTCCTTTCTGTCCTTTTAGTTCTGCCTAATCAAGTTGGCACACCAAAAAACTATCATAAGTTGATATGACATTAAATTTAAGAAATATAAGAACAGGTCTCCTTGTTCCATTCTAGGTTTACCATGTAGGACCATCCACAGAGTGAATGCCCTGGTTGTATCTTCTCTAACTCAATGTGTTGATAATGTTAATAAATATTTCTGATTACATTAGCAATAAATTGAAAGTTTAGCCTCTAAGGTCACTCACTGTGATCTTGACTGATATCAGTGAGTTTTTATGTTTACTTTGGTATCATTCAGTATTGTGGTTCTATTTTTCATGTGGAACCAAGTATTTGTTTTAGAATATTAAGAAAACCCATTATTTAAAAACATACAAGATAACATAGACTACATGAGTAAGTATACAATATAGTTTAGTTGAATAACAGACTAATAATATGTAGTACATATCTTAAATGACACCCCATATTTCAGAATATTTATTTCTCATTCATTTATTTTATTCAGCTACTGAAAATGCTACAAAATACATCTTTTTGTGTATATTTTTGTTTGTAGGAAATTCTATTTAGAAACATTGCTATAGATGTTATAGTTGGGATTAAAGGGTATGTGGACAGAGCACTGAACTGTTCTGAATTTTAAATTAAAGTCAGAAAATGCATGTTTCTAAGGAAACATTTACTTCATTTCAAAATGAATATTGAACATGTAACATATTTTTCTCAAATCACTGATGCTTA
>NW_005871154.1:426353-443671 GCF_000147115.1 Myotis lucifugus
AGTAGGCTGTAATGTTTACTATATATAGATTCAAATACTCTTGAACATTTTTTTAGAATACACACCATGTAGAAAACTACAAGGTAATCTGGACTACTTTCTGAGTCCTAGGAACAACTAAGGATTATTCTATATAATAAAAGCCTAATATGCAAATTGACTGAAGGGGGGAATCATCAGTGGAATGACCGGTCACTATGATGTGCACTGACCACCAGGGGGCAGATGATCAATGCATGACTTGCCCCCAGCCAGCAGGCCCCAGGCCAGCCAAGGCGAGTGCCAGCGAGGGTCCCCAGATTGCCCCAATGTTCACCCCACAGAGGGAGGCGACTGGAAGTAGCAGGAGGAGCGGGGCCAGTGAGCAGGTGGCGCCAGGCCAGCCAAGGCAGGTGCCAGTGGGGGCCTCCCAATCACCCCACTGGTCACCCCACAGATTGGCCCTGATCACTGGCCAGGCCTAGGGACGCTACTCCTGTACGCATTTCATGCACGGGCCTCTAGTATAAAATAAGAGAACTAAAATTAGTCATCATATTAATTACCAAAGCACATACTGAAAAAAACAGTAATGGAATCAGTGTGATCTTATAGAAACAACCTCAGTTTGTTGATTAATAAAAACTCACCAATGCTTGCTCGAGAAGTATTAATACAAAGAGGTCAGCTCAGGGATCAAGCCTTCCAAGCGTGGTGGCAGTAGCTCTCAGAAGTCTCCCCAATGAGGTAAGCTACAAGCACACTCCTTGTGTTCTGGAAACAGTGACTTTGGCTCCTTATATTGACTTTTTGAAGACCACGCCCATTTTTTCCAGGTGATAGGATTTGAGAGGTCTTTGGAGAGCTGTTCTCTAAGAGGAAAAAGGATTAACTTAACATCTTTACTAATTTCCCTAAATATACCTCTACCAACATAATATCATCAAGTCACCCATTTCCCAACAAAGTAACCCTTTATATCACAGGCTGCCTTTATATATACACTAGAGGCCTGATGCACGAAATTCTGCAAGAGTAGGCCTTCATTCTCCCGGCTGCCAGCACTGGCTTCCCTTTGGCACCCAAGACCCAGGCTTCCCTGGCAGCCCCGGCTTTATCTGGAAGGTCGTCTGGAAGGACATCTGGTCTAATTAGCATATTATGTTTTTATTATTATAGATTTCGGCCATTAAGAACTTTTATTTTTATCTCTAGCTGGTCAGGCTCTGTGGCTTGAGTGTAGGACTTCGGACTGAAGTGTCTTTGGTTCAGTTCAAGTCAAGGGCCTGTGCCTTGGTTGAAGGCTGGATCCCGGGCCTTGTTCAGGGCCCCAGAAGGAGACAACCGAAGTATGTGTCTCTCTCACATTGATGTTTCTCTCTGTCTCTCCCTTGCCATCAACTCTCTAAATATCAATGGAAAAATGTCCTTGGGTGAGGATTTAAAAAAAGAAAAAGAAAAAAGGATTTCTATTTATTATCCTACAGATAGAATGGATTATTTCATTAGCTAGTGGCTATAGCAAATATCCAAAACCTTGGAAATATTTTATTGTGTTTACTTGGAAACATTTTAACTATGTTCTGTAATGTAGGAAGTGTTTTATTTGTTGCTATAATTTTATTATTATCATTTTAATTCTCACCTTAGTATATTTTTTCCATAGATTTTTTTAAAGAGTGGAGGGTAAGACATAAGCAGAGAGAGACTGAGAAAGAAAGAGATAGACAGCAAGAGAAAAACATAGACCTGAGACAGACACATAAATTGGTTGCCTCCCTTACATTCCCAGACCAGGGAAGGGGATCAAACCTTCAATCAACTTGCTTGACCTTTAATGGGAATCAAACCCTGAGCTGATGCTGTAACCACTGCTCCAAAACAGCCAGGGTTGTTCTTGCTGTTCTGGCACTTGGAGCATACGTAGTTCAGCGTTTGAGCCGGTACTTATGAACCAGGAAGTCATGGTTCAATTTAGGGTGAGGGAAAATGCCTGGGTTGCAGACTCATTCCCCAGTGGGGGGAATGCAGGAGGCAGCCAATCTATGATTCTCTCTCATCATTGATGTTTCTATCTCTCTCTCCCTCTCCCTTCCTCTCTGAAATCAATAAAAATACATTAAAAATAAAAAAATCACTGCTCTGTCCTGCCATGGCTGTGGCTGTGGCTGTGGCCTTCTCATCACAGATACTGTTAACATGTTGTTAAAATTAACAGTCAAATTAACCATCTGGGTGCTCCCTGCACAAGTCCGTAAGTGAAGCTTTCCCTGACACCCACCTCTGTCCAGCCTGCTGCCTGCTCCCAAGGCAGCTACTTTGAAAATCTCTTTGGTCTCCTTTAACTACTTAGTTTATGACTCACTGTAACAAGATGGAAACCCACCTCAATGAGGGAAAATAACAAAGAATATTTTAAAACCAATAATTCCTATCTGGACACTGCCAAAACTTGCTATTTAAAGCTGGATGCATCCCATCTCTGATATATTTCTCACTAAATAGCCCAGCTGTGGGAATGCAGAGATTTTGTAAGAAACAAAAATTGTTACCTTGACTCTAAACCTGTGGTTTCCAATGTGGGGTGTTTTTGATTTTTACAAGGTGGAAATTTGATTTTTAAGGGGGGTAATTTGGGAATGAGTTATTAATAGTGAATTTTTTTCATTTCTTATGGTTCTAGGGCAGCCATGGGCAAACTATGGCCCGCGGGCCGGATCCAGCCCATTTGAAATGAATAAAACTAAAAAAAAAAAGACCGTACCCTTTTATGTAATGATGTTTACTTTGAATTTATATTAGTTCACACAAACACTCCATCTATGCTTTTGTTCCGGCCCTCCGGTCCAGTTTAAGAACCCATTGTGGCCCTCGAGTCAAAAAGTTTGCCCACCCCTGTTCTAGGGACCTCATATATAGTATCCTATCTAATAAAGAGGGAATATGCTAATTGACTGATGGTGGTGCCCAGTCCCCTCAGTCCCCTCAGGGCGGCAGGCGCACGGAAAGGCTGGGCTCTCCCCCAGGCCCCTCAGCCACCCAGCTGCCCAGGTCCGGCCTGAGGTGCAGGCAAACCTCGGCTGTCAGTTGCCCAACCACCCAGGGCCAGCCCCAGGCTCAGGCAAACCTCAGATGGTGGCTGCCCAGCCGCCTGGGGCTGGCCAAGACTTGCGCTGTCGGCAGTGGCAGCAGCAGAGGTGTGATGAGGGCATCGCTTTCCCCTGATCGCTGGGTCACCTCCCACCCCTGAGGGGCTCCCAGATTGTGAGAGGGGGCAGGCCAGGCTCAGGGACCTCCCCCTCCAGTGCATGAATTTTCATGCACCGGTCCCATAGTATAAATATATATTGTAACATATGTATGCATTTCAGTTCTCTATTATATGTTTTGAAACTTTATTTGCTATTTTTTTATATCACTTCCAGTGATTATTTTTTTTTAACAATTTCTTAGTAATTTCTTCCTCCTTATTTCATCTGTCCTTTGTGTTTTTATTTTTCTCTTTACTGGATGTCAAGTCCTTTGGAAGCTTGTTTAGAGCAAATTAATGGCCTTTTAGGTTTCCTCCACATGAATAGGAGTTCACTTTTTGAATAAGATGTCACAGCAGTGGCATCAGGGTTTCAGAGATACTTAGGTGGGGCATGGCCACAAAAAGGTTGGGAACCACTGCTCTAAACCTTTTGCAACATATGTATGTATACTTAAAGTAGATGACGTTAGTAAGTTTGTACACTTATGATTATTGAAAATAGTCCTTAACTCCAAAAGCACAATTACTCTCTTCTGGGGGCCATAATTGTTCAAAACAAAGACAAACACCTTTTTGTTTCTTCTATTTCTTATCCAATTTTTCTAGCGCCAACTTTTCCTTAGTGAAGTACAAAAATATTATTTATTAAGAAAATACAAATTACTCCATCCCAGCCAGTGTGGATCACTGGTTGGGCATCAACCCATGCCCCAGAACTTTCTAGTTGAACTCCTGGTGAGGGCACTTGCCCAGGGTTTGGGCTCCATCTCAGTGGGGGACATGAAGGAAGCAGCCAATCAATATTTGTCTCTCATCAGTGTTTCTCTCTCTCTCTTCTCTCTGAAATCAATTAAACACACACACACACACACACACACACACACAAACACATGTAACATCAATAAAAAGATAAGTTGGACTCCATCAAAATTAAAATATTTTTTAAAAGTTCTGGGATATGGATTCTGATTGAGATGAAAAAGGACAATTAAAGTTAAATTGCCTAAAATTACATGACCTGATTTTGCCTCTTTGTGCAGTGGATAATGCTCTGAGACATGGAACCATCAGTCACTTCATGAGCCTTTCTGAAAATGTGAGGAGTGTGCTGTTTGGAACTGATCATCACAGCATGTCCAGGGAATCCGAGAGAGTGCAGACTTTTGTGACTTGGGGAATTCAAACCTTCACCTCTGATAGACATTACTGGGAGGTGGATGTGCCACACTCCTTGATTTGGATTCTGGGCATCTGTAAAGATATCCTCATAAGGGAGAACTATTTCTTTATTGATTTTGAAGAAGCATCTCTTCTATTTTCACTGAAGCTGAATAATCATTATTATCTCTCTACTAACCGCCCACTCTTAGTTCATCATGTTGAAATGCCTGTGGGTAAGATTGGAGTGTTTCTGGATTATGACAAAGGAACTGTGAGCTTCCATGATGTTGGCAATGGCTCCCTTTTAAGTAGTTTTGCTTCTTCCTCCTTCTCTTTCCCTCTAAAGCCTTTCCTTTGCTTGGAAGCTTCATAAAAAGTTAAGTTTTGGCCATTTACTTGATGAATTTCCATGTCTCTGTACACTATTTTTATGAAATGTCCTGTGAGGCACCAGAGCAATGCCTAACATATTATAATTTAAGGGAACATAATTGTATGTTCATAACCACATTAAATATATAAATGTCTTTATAAATTTTCTTTTCTGTTTTTTAACATATATAATAAATATATCTTATTGTTGATATTATTACAGATGTCTCCCATTTCTGCATAGCATGAATTTCTATCAAATATTTTGACTCTTGTAAATGTAACAGGTGCCACTTATATTCTAATAACAACCCACATAATAGCAAATTGCTGTCTATTTATTAAATAGTATCAAGGACAATCAACACAAGAATTTTCTAAAGAAAAGAAAAAGTGATGAAGGAAGCCAATGTTCCCCGCCTGCCTTTGCCGGCCTCTGAGCTTGCACTCTAAGCAACTATGTTGCAATTATAGAAGCTAAACAAAACCCAGAAACCTGCTTTCAGCCGTCAGAGCTGGAGCGAGCAGGACCGAAACAATGTTGCAATTATAGAACCCAAACAAACCCTAGATTCCTGCTTTCAGCAGCCGAGGCCTCAAGCTGGAGCCAAGCCTCAGAGCTAAAGCCGGCTCTCAGCTCCAGTGACAGCCATAGAAGGTAAATAAATCCCAGAATAAAAAAGAAAAAAGAAAAAAAGGAGAGGTTGGGGGCTTCAGTCGCCTGCCAGCCTGAAAATGGCCCTCAGCCCCTCACCCAGACTGGCCAGGCACCCCAGTGGGGACCCCCACCCTGAAGCAACAAGATGGCAGCTAATTTGCATACTGAAGTCGGGCGGCAGTGGGCAAGGCTGTCCCCAGTCTGGGACCCAGATCCGTGACCCTGCTGGGCGGGGGGCAGCACTTGAGGCTGTCACGGTCTGGGACCGGATCTGTGACCTATCGGGCGGGGGGGCAGCACTTGAGGATGTCCGCTGTCCCGTGACCTGGATCTGTGACCCTGCTGGACAGGGGTCACCGCAGGAGGTTGTCTGCAGTCCGGGACCCAGAACTGTGACCCTGCCGGGCAGGGGGGCAGTGGTTGAGGTTGTCCACGGTCCCGGGACCTGGATCCTTGACCCTTCAAGGTGGGGAGGCAGCTCGCATAGGAGCGGATCAGCTGGGGTTGGGTAGGGCAGGACACCTGGCTTCTGCCCAGCCCCAGTCACTCTGTGCAGGTGAGCAGCACAGAGAGCCTCTGGACAGGGTAGGCAGGCCAGCGGAGGGCAGCCTGTACTCCCCACATTGTGGTGGTGACAGCTGTGAGCGCGCCAAGCGGAGCCTGCAGGCTGAGCTGAAGTAGAGCCTGCAGGCCATCAGCGCCCAGGAGTGGCTGCGCCAGATCTGCCTCCTGGCCCAGAAGGTGCAGGATCACAGGGACAGCCATCGTGGCGGGCCAGACTGACATCCTCCTGGCTGCACCACGGGGGTTTGTGGATCTGCAAAGCCAGAGGCCTCCGGTGTGCACATCCCCCCCCTGGCATGCGAACATTCCCCAGCACACTGTCACCCTCCCATGCCTGCAACAGTTGCAAACCAAGGGGTGCACAAGTTCCCCTCGCCTCTCCACCACACTTCCATCAACCCAGCATGCCTAACACCCCCACAGGATGTGCACACATCCCCTCTGATGCGCTCACATTCTTTGGAGAGTGTCTGGGTGTTCTGGGTGCTGAGGGTGGACTCCTGTGAGATGATAGTGAAAGGGCAGAGTGGTGATGCCCTGTCCCCACGGAGGCCAGTGCAGCTACAAGATCACCTCTGGGGAGTTAATGCAGGTGCTGAGGCAGGAGCAGGTGCAGATAGACACACCTGGTGGGTGCGGGCGGCCCTCTCTGAGGTGCCTTCGGTCAGCGTTCAAGATCAAGAACCCAGAGACAGAGAGATTCCGTCCTCTCAGTGAAACAGTGGGATAGTTGGGGCAACTGTACAGGAGGAATGTGCACTTTGGGTGCCAGCACCCATGAGCGAAGGCTGCCCTGACTGAGCCTCGCTTGCTTGGGGCCTAGTGCACTCCTGCCGGGCAGTGGGTGATAGGACGTGCTTTTTCGAATTAATGAGAGAAAACGTTGATTCTCCTGCTGCTCACGAAGGTGGAAAGTGAAGTGGGGAGACATGTGGGGAGTAAGCAAGGTTCCCTGTCTGGGGGTTCCAAATCTGCTCTTGGTTTCTTTCACCGCTGACTAGAGATATACAGGGTGTCCCCCCAAAATGTATACACACTTTGAATACCTAATAATTCCAATGGTTTTAAGCATAAGAAAGAAACAACAATGGAGCTGTTATCTGTTAAAAGTGTGGGCACAAACAGGTAGTTGGACATTCCCTGAGGGGTCTCAGATTGGAGAGGGTGAAGGCCAGACTGAGGGGCCCCTTCCCTCCTCTACCCCAGTGCACGAATTTTGTGCACCTGGCCTCTAGTCTACACTAATAAAAGAGAAACATGGTAATTGGCGTACGACCGCTACCCTTCCCATTGGCTAATCAGCGTATCCTTATGCAAATTAACTGTCAGCCAAGATGGCGGCCGGCAGCCATGCACTGAAGCGAACAGGGAGGCTTGCTTCCTCCAGGGACTGCAGACTCCAATGTTCCCCGCCTCACTTGCCCGACTCTCAACTGCAACTCTAAGCAACTATTACTACGTTGCAAATAAGAAGCTAAACAAAACTGGCTTTCAGTCAGCCCCGGACCACAACATTGTATCAATGTTTTCAGCAGCGAGGCCTCAGAGCTAAAGCTGGCCCAGAATAAAAAAAAAAAAAAAAGAAAACAAGGAACGGTTGGGAGCTTTTAGTCAACTGCCAGCGGGAAAACAGCCCTCAGCCCCCCAGCCAGCCTGGCCAGGCACCCCAGTGGGGACCCCCACCCTGATCCAGGACACCCTTCAGGGCAAACCAGCCGGCCCCTACCCGTGCACCAGGCCTCTATTCTATATAGTAAAAGGGTAATATGCCTCCAGGCACCGGGATCAGCGGAGCAGCAAGGCTCCCAGCACCGGGATCAGCGTGACAGGGGGCAGCGCCCAAACCCCCTGATCAGCCCTGCTCTGTGCCTGATAGGGGGGGGAGCTCCCCAACCCCCTGATCGCCCTGCGGCTCTGTGTGTGACAGGGTGCAGCGCACCAACCCCCTGATCGGCCCTGCTCTGTGTGTGACAGGGTGCGATGCCCAACCCCCCCGCCCCCCCCGGTGCTCTGTGTGTGACAGGGTAGAACCATAACCTCTCCATCGGCCCTGCCCTGAGTGTGACAGTGGCGGTGCCCCAACCCCCTGATCGGCCCTGCTCTGTGGATGATAGAGGGTGGCGCCCCAACCCCCCTCCACGGGACTTGCTCTGTGTGTGACAGGGTAGAGCCATAACCTCCCCATTGGCCCTTGCCCTGAGTGTGACAGGGTGCAGCGCCTCAACCCCCTGATCCGCCCTGCTCTGTGTGTGACAGGGGGGAAGTGCCCCAATTTCTTTTTTAAACCCTTTTTTTTGGGGTGCCAGGGGGGGAGGCGCCCCAACCCCCTTAAGGGGCCCTGTTTTTGTGCTTTGACAGGGGGGCAGCGCCCAAACCCCCTGATTCGGCCCTGCTCTGTGCGTTGACAGGGGGTGGGCGCCGCAACCTCCCCATCGACCCCTGCCTTGAGTGTAACAGGGGGGCGGTGCCCCAACCCCCCAATCAGTCCTACCCTGAGCGTGACTGAGGGTGGCATCACAACCTCCCGATCTGCCCTGCTCTGTGCATGACGGGGCGGCGCACCAACTCCCCAATTGGCCCTGCTCTGAGCCTGACCAGGGGCTGCACTTAGGGATTGGGCCTGCCCTCTGCCACCCAGGAGCAGCCTAAGCCAGCAGGTCGTTATCTCCCGAGGGGTCCCAGACTGTGAGAGGGCACAGCCAGACTGGGGGACTCCCCCCCCCCCCCAGTGCACAAATTTTTGTGCACCGGGCCTCTAGTATCTATATAAAAGCCTAAGTGGCCGTTATGACCAGACGACTGACCGGTAGCTATGATGTGCACTGACCACCAGGGAGCAGACACTAAATGCAAGAGCTGCCCCCCTGGTGGTCAGTTCGATCCCACAGCCAACTTCCCACAGTGAGCCAACCTCCCAAGGTCCCTCCCCCTGGCTGGCCAGCCCAGATGGGCACTGATAAGGACTGTGCAAGATGGCGACCAGGGCCAAATTCATGCACCGGGCCTCTAGTTGTGATATAACTGCACAAGGGAAGAATATACTAATTTTGGAATCATGGACTGCCTTCATGCCACAAAGAAAAAATAAAATTAAAATAGAAAAAGAACCTAAAAACGTAAGAACCACAAAGAAATTGAGACCTGATGCCACAGGGCAGGCTCTTACCTCTGAACCCGTTCAGCATGTCTAAGAGTCCAATGAAGCACCATGAAGTGAGATCTGGATTCACTGGCTGAGGCTTTTGATTCTGCACCAATTCAGTCCCATGAGGAATGACATCAGTGGCACTTGCAGCCAAAAGTTATTCTCACAATCATGGCTTTTCATCCAAAATGTTTCATCAGGATCTTCTCATTCTGAGCTAATGGGTTATACATTGTAGTCTACCCTCTTCAGGATATAAGAAATACTACCCTCTTTTCTAAATTTAATTTATATCAAATGTCAACTTCCCCATTCTCCTCAGATATTATTGCATTTCTAAAATGATTGAGAATCATTTCCTCCATCTACTCCCCCTCAGGGAATTCTAACCCCTGGGTACCTTAAAGGGAGCAGAACATCCAGGCAGAGCCTTTGGGACTTGAGTCTGCAAGTCGTCACCAATGAGACATTCAGTGTGTGAAAGCCAAGAGTCCACAGAGCCAGATAGGTTTGCTCTTTTTTCTCAAACAAGGAAACCTAACACCCACCTGGCAGCTCTGCTCCTGAAAGTCTAACTTTTTAGGGGGCACGAGGAGGTCATTCCCCTGAGGTCTGCCTACAAGGGGGGCCTGCAGTGATGGAACAGGCTGAGTCATTGCTAGTCCTGGGAACAAAAGCAATCCCCATCCATTTATAGAAAAGCTCCCTCTTTCCTGCCTTTTTCACCTTTCAACTCTGCAGTGTACCTTAAAAAATCACTCCTGTAATGTTTATTGTGCTAAAAGGGAGAGGATGAGGGTGACGTGCTACAAGAAAACCCAGAAGATCAGATATTTTTAGGTATGTTTGAAATCAGCCACATCAGAAGGAAACTTCTGAGACCAGAAGGCCTCAGGACCATTTTTGAAAAACAAAGCGGGAAATAGCTACAGGGGAAAAGATTTCTAGCTCAAAACACGTACAGCTCACTCACCCAGAAGACAACAAATTTCTCAGAAAGAATTAGTGTAAACTCACCTTTCCAATACAGTTCCCAAACCCTGCAAAACAAACAGAAAAAGAAGGTAAACATGCAAATTGTGTCCTTTTATATATTTTTCTAGAGTTTGTTTTAATAATATACTTTTTCCTATTCCCCGTTTAAGGAACAATCAGAGGCCACCATAATAATATCACTTAAGTGAAAACATGCAGAGCTTTCTCAAGGTGTCCTGAGGATGGAAGGAGGTCAGGCAGAGAAGTGAAGTGATGAAACTAGGTCTAGGTTTCCAATGTCACTCATTTCCAAGTGTTATTCCCAAAGAGAGATCTGACCATTTATAACAATGAAAGCAAAACATGGCATCCAGTGAAAAATAGAGAGAGCTTTAAAATTGATTGCCAAATTCTAGAAATCCTGCCTAGGCAAGAATCAAAACCTCAATGTCTTTAGCAAGCTGCTTTTGTGGTAATAACAGAGTAACTGTGGATTAAGGGAATCTATAATAATAAAAATACAATATGCTAATTAGACTGGATGTCCTTCCGTCCTTCCAGATGAAGCCTGGGGCTGTGAGGGAAGCCTGAGTCCCAGGTGCCAGAGGGAAGCCAGTGCCTGCAGCTGGGGGAAGGAAGGCCTACTCTTGCATGAATTTCAGGCATCGGGCCTCTAGTGTAAATAAAAAATCACCACAGCAAACTTAATGTTCCCCTTCTCAGAGACTGATTGAATTTGGACAATCTGTCGGTGGAGGTGGTGCTTCAGATTACACTGAAATCACTTCATCCTATGTCAGCTACTTAGGCAAAGAGCTCACAAAGATTACCAGGATACAAGAAAATAAGTGACTGAGGGACAGACATGATGATGGGAGTCCAGGAGCAGAATCACTTAGCTGAGGGTAATGGTGCATGCAGGCATCATAGCCATATTGTCCAGAAAAGGATTCCTGTCTTTATTGATGGACCCTCCCCTCTCACCTGGAGCATCTCCACATCTGGCTTGTGGCACATGGTCCATCTGTTCTCTAAACAGCTCTTTTAGGCTTTCTGTCTGTTGGGTCATTCTGACTTTGCTTTCCTGAAGTTGTTGGAAGATCTCCTTTGCTTCTCTCTCCATTTTGTCCAGATGGAGGCCCTCCTCCTCACAGAGAAATAGATGAAACTTCTGATATTCGGCTTTGATCATCACCTCCCTAAGGGCCACATACTCCTGCACAGATAGAGGATCAAAGGGATTACATACTCGCACGCTAAACAGAACGTCAAACTTCCATTATTTCCTTAATCTCATCAGGAAAGTATTCAACAAACTTGTTGCCTCACATCTCAAATGTCTTGAGTATTTGCCCTTCTATTCACCCTGACCCTATGTTCCTGGTCTCTTTCCCTATTAAATCAAACTCTCTTATGGGTGCAAGGCTAGCCAAACTGATATGACTCAGTGGCTGAGTGTCCACCTTTGAACCAGGAAGACACGACTCAATACCAGGTCAGGGCACATGCTGGGTTTAGGGCTTGATCTGCAGTAGAGGGCAGATGAAGGTTGGCAACCAAATAATGATTTTCTCTCATTATTGATATTTCTCTCTTTCCCTTTCTCTCTGAAATCAATAAAAAAATTTTTTTTAAATAAAGGTTCCCTGGGATGCTTCTTCACAGTTCTTACTCCATTAATTATTTTTCTCCATTACTATCGCTCCTTTGCTTGGTTTTATTATATATTTAAAAATATTTAAGTATACACCATATTATACAGAATTTTTTAAATTCTCTATTTTTTTATTGGTACTACTTTATTTCTTTCTTCTCTTTCACAGTCTAACAGTGTGGTATTGTCTTATATTCCATTTCTGAAAAGATTTATCAAACCTTCAAAGTTAAACTGGTAATACCTCTCAAGCCTTGCAAACACACAGTTGATTGACCCTTGAACAACATCTATATGTACGGGTTTCCTTCAAAGATTCTTGCCAGGGCAGACCAAAGATGATATATAATGCAGAGGGTCAACTGTATGCATTGTTTTACACAATTTTATATAAATATAGGACTTGAACATCTCTGGAATTTGGTTTCCATGGGGGTTTGCAGATAATGCCTCACAGATAAGAAGGAATAAGAAAATTATGGAAAAGTCAAAAGTTACACATGGATATTTGACTGCAAGCAGGTAGGACCCTAGAATTGGTCTCCCCTCACCCCCAGTTCAAGAGTTAATTGTATTAGCATTATTTCCACTAGTTTCTATGAGTGCAGAGAGTTAATTGTATACATTGTTTTAAACCATATATATATTTGGCCACTATATTTGTGATTGCTGATATATTTCTTAAAATGACTACATTTTCCTGGGCAGAAACAAATTATTCTTTAACCATTACACTTTACCTTAAATATATCTAAACTATAAGCCAGGATTTATCAAGCTGCATAAATATATTCAAGTAAAAATAAACAGAACATGTTCATTCCTACCTCCAACGACTCAGCTTTGGTAGCTTATAGCTTCACATTGTTTTGCATTTCTTGAGTCATATTGCATAGGGAGCCCATTCTCTTGAGAAGTTCCTCCTGCAAAAATAGCCATGACCTTTAGTGACATCTTAAATAATATTCTTTATTTTTTCCTCTTATTAAAGTTGAAGGCAGCTGTTGAAAAAAAAAGGTCAGTTTGAGTTAGAATTGAGTTAGAATTGAGTGGTCTGATCTTTTCACATTAATTTTTTATTCTTATATTTGGAATTTCAGCAGTGAAAGAAACATATAACAATGAGTTTGGAGAGACCCTACAGAAAACAACCATTTCTTGAGAAATTGGCACCCTGATTTTCATCTATCCTGACTATGAAGAAGTCAAACTTGGCCCTAGCTGGTTTGGCTCAGTGGATAGAGCATCAGCCTGTGGACTAAAGGGTCCCAAGTCCAATTCCAGTCAAGAGCACCTGCCCGGTTGCAAGCTCGATCCCTGGTCAAGGTCATGCAGGAGGCAGCCAATCAATGATTCCCTCTCATCATTGATGCTTCTATCTCTCTCTCTCCCCCTTCCTCTCTGAAATCAATAGAAATATATTTAAAATTAAAGAAATAAAGAAAAGTATTTTGGTGAGTTTTATGCACTCCCTTGAGTGTAAGCACTTGTTTTTATTATTTTGTCTCAGAGTATTATACTATACTAGAGACCCAGTGCACAAAATTTGTGCACGGGGGGTGAGGGCTGTCCCTCAGCCCAGCCTGCACCCTCTCCAATCTGGGACTCCTCTTACAATCCAGGACTGCTGGCTCCCAACCGCTCGCCTGCCTGCCAGTCTGATCACCCCCTAACCACTCCCCTGCCAGCCTGATCAATACCTAACTGCTCCCCTGCTGGGCCGATTATCCCTAACTGTCCTCCCCTGCAGGCCTGGTAACCCCTTACTGCCCTCCCCTGCTGGTCTGGTCCCTTCCAACTGCCCTCCCCCACTGGCCATCTTCTGGTGGCCATCTTGTGTCCCATGGGGATGGCCATCTTGTGTGTTAGAGTGATGGTCAATTTGCATATTGCCTCTTTATTAAAAAGATGATTGTACAACAATTTGGTCATTCTACTGGAGAAATGTCTAATCAGGCCTTCTACCCATTTTTATTGGAATGGTTTCTCTTCCTTTTGTTGACTTGTATAAGTACTTTATATAATTTGGGTATTAACCCCATATCAGAGGTAACATTAGCAAATATGTTCTCCCATACAGTGGGTTCCCTTTTCATTTTTATGGTGATTTCTTTTGCTGTATAGAAACTTTTTATTTTGCTGTAGCTCCATTTGTCTATTTTCTTCTTAGTTTCCTTGCCCAATGACTAAGATTTGGAAACAGCCCAAGTGCCCATCAGTAGGCAAATAGATAAAAAAGCTGTGGGAAATTTACACAACAAGATACTACACAGCTGTAAAAAGGGATCACTTACACTTTGGGATAACATGAATGAACCTGGAGAATATTATGCTATGTGAAATAAGCCAACCTCTTGCATTTAATTTTACCATTTTCAGGCACCCCTGTCATCTATTATTATACCTTCTGAAGAAAGTTTAGGAAAAGAGCAAAATCCAGAGAACATATTCTATGCCATGCATTATGGGTGATGATTTTCCCAAACTGAGTAAAGCACAAATAGATACTTATGTTTTAAATGTTATCATCATAGTTAATAATACAGTAAATGGATTTTCATGACATACAAGGAAACAAAAAAGAATAACATATTTGTCTTAGTTAATAATTTACTAAGAAAACGCCTTCCTTAGATATTGGAGTTGCCCAGCTTATAGAATGATTCCTAATCAATTTCTAGTCAGAAGAGACTAAAGCAAAAGATAGGCCTAAGATGGGGAGAAAAAAAAGCAATAGGAGATTCTACATTGAAGCAAACTTTGAGCTACATTTATAAAGGTCACACTTCCACCTTCATATTCCAGGAATATCCCTAGTCGGCCAATAGATTTGGGCACATATTTCGGTAAAAGTGGGGAGGTGGTGAAGACATTGTAGTGGATGTGGGCTTTAGCACATCCAAGAAGAAAGAGTACCTTCTGGACACTCCTATTCCTCTCTTTCCAATCATCACTACAGACTCCAGCAGCCCAATTTCAAATGTCTCCCACTTCTATCTCCCAGTCAGGTCTCCCAGAGGTAGAAGTCTCAGCACCCCAGTCATGAAAACACTCAGTTCCAGGAGAGACACATGTGCACCATAAGGATCACATCCAACACTCAGGCTTATCAAATCTCCAAGTAAGAAGACAAGACTATTAGTTCTTCCTGGCTGCAAAGTGATATTCACTGGAAAAAGAAAAAGAAATCATGTGGACACATTGCAAATAAAGACCTGAGGCAAAAGTTGGTCCTTTAAGATGTTACTTTATTATGACGTCACAACACCAAGAGCAATTTTGGTTGTCATATCTAATAAAGTACAGAGATGACCAATGCATGTGCAGAACAAGCAAATCCTTAAAGACAGACATTTGAACATTTTTCTAAATTCAAATACAAGAGTTTTGGCTCAGACATAAAGGGTCAGGGGTTTGATTCCACTCAAAGGCAGTTTCCATCCCTTGCAATGCATCTGTCTGAGCACTTGGTCTCGGTCTTTCTCTCCCTCTCTCTCTCTTTTTCTCTCTCTGTTTCAATCTCTCCCTCCTTCCTTTCCACTATAAAAATCAATGGAAAAAATATCCTTAGCCTGGCCAGTGTCACTCAGTCGGTCAGTTGGTGAGTGTCATTCTAAGAACCAAGA
This sequence comes from Myotis lucifugus, assembly GCF_000147115.1. Classification (NCBI taxonomy): domain Eukaryota; kingdom Metazoa; phylum Chordata; class Mammalia; order Chiroptera; family Vespertilionidae; genus Myotis; species Myotis lucifugus. The sequence goes on from NW_005871154.1 coordinate 441,741, forward strand.
GGTCAAGGATCCATTGATCCATTCTAAGAACCAGGTGGTCAGGGCACATGCCTGGGTTGTGGGCTTGATGCTCAGTATGGGGCATGCAGGAATCAGCTTATAAATGATTCACTCTCATCATTGATGTTTCTCTCTCTCTCCCTCTCCCTTCCTCTCTGAAATCAATAAAGATACATTTAAAAAATATGATTCCTTTAAGGAAAATAATAAAACTAAAAATCTGGGGCCAAGATGTAGACTTCCCCTGACGGCAGACTAAAAACTCCACAGATTGTGCTGTCTACCTGGTGCTCAATGGCAGCAACAATGGCTGCTGCTTCTGGAAAATCAATGGAGTCTTACACCAGGCAGGATCTCAGGACTGCTTCAGGCGCTTGTGTGGGGGTCCCAGACAGGGGCCCTGTACTGAAGCCAGAGAGCAGTTCACCTCAGCCACCAAGTGGGGATAGGATGTCACCATTGTCTGCCACCCTTGGGTCTCCAATACATCCTCAGCATGAGAGTTGATGAAATCCACTGCCTGAGTTTTCAGTTGATCTGCACTGTGGAGGTCAGCCAAGGTAAGCATTTCTGCAGCATTCTCCTCAGAGAGCTGTCTGCTGAGGGCTTCCTCACACAGGACCTTCAAACGCTCCAGGGCATACTTGTCAGCAGCTGCCAGCAAACCATCAGCCATTTTGTCCAGGTTCGGAGCCTTCCCCGTGTAAATGAAGCACATCATTTCCTTAAAAACTCCAGGCTCCATGTCAATGATTTCAACCCGATTCTTTTTGCTCTTGTCCATTGCGTGTGCAAACATGGCCCTAAACACTGGAGAACGTGCTGCTAAGATAGCTTTGTGAGCCTGGAATTCCTGGCCAGCGACACAAAAACAACAGTCTGTGAACCAGGAATTCTCCCAAAGCCCTCCTAGCTCATCAGTCAGCTGGCACTCAGGAACCTTCACCATCTTCTTGGTATTCTGGCCAGAAATGGTGAAGGAATCTTGCACCACACTCACCTCACAGAGGAGGGTCAGCTTGTCATCAGGGAGAAGACTACTGTCTTCATCCAAGAAAACATCTCTACGGATGAATTTCTTGAATCCCCAGTCTTTGCCTTGTACAAACCTATATGCTCCCTTACTCTTTACTGCTTTGGTTACTTCTCCCTTGTCATTCAGGATGGAGAATTTGAATTTTGCCCAAAATGTATGCTTTGGAGAACTGACCAGAAACAGGTAAAGTGACAGGTAATCTTTGGTTTCTTCACCTACCCCTTTTGGGTATACTCTCAAACACCATTTCAGTTGATCATTGGCTTCTGATGAAAAGGTTGAACTTTGAATGACTTCACCCACTTCCTGCCGGCAAAAGCTAAAGTTACTGATGGTCCACATGTGGGAGGATTTCACTACCTTGATCTCGGTGTAGCACCAGCTCTCAGCTGCAGGGCTACTCGACATTTTTGCTGGAGGTGGCGGACTTGGAACCCTTGACATTGCAAGTTTGAAGGTTAAACAAGATTTCCAAAGTCAGAGGACAGAGATTTCTGTTCTCTTTTCACCCACGTTAAGTCAGTAGTGGGAAGATGAAGTTGTCTTGTCTAACAGGAACTCTCTCAGAGCAGGGCCTACAGCTGCTCATACCTGTCCTTCTGCATTCGCTTCATACTCTCTACAGCATGCAGGCTTTGCTTCTGAAAATAACTGTCTGAAAGATGCACCTAAAAGATAAATGCTGTTTTGCTGGCGTGGCTCAGTGCTTGAGCGACCAGGTCAGGGTATATGGCCACGTTGCGGGCTCGATCCCCAGTGTGTGGGGCTTGCAGGAGGCAGCAATTCAGTGATTTTCTTTCTTCATTGATGTTTCTATGTCTCTCTTCCTCTCCCTTCCCCTCTGAAATAAAAATAAAATAAATAAAATATAAATGCTATCATAGTAGACAGATGC
>NW_005871154.1:443876-458833 GCF_000147115.1 Myotis lucifugus
TGTTTGAGTTTTGTGTGAGTGCCAGGCATTTCTTAAATGGTATCCTCTAAACCACAGGTGGGGAAGTCCTGCCTGAGGTCCATATAAGGCCCCTAAAATCATTTGGTCTGATCCTCCCAAGGCATAGGGGTAAGTTAAATGTTTGACCAAATGCAGCAGCCTAATTGGCAATAGTTTCATTTCATTTTGTATGGCCCTCAAATGATGTTATAAATATCCAAATGGCCTTGGCAGAAAAAAGGTTCCTCACCCCTGTAATCTAATGTATTTACACTGCAGTATAGTCCCTGGAGTAGACCCACAGGGAACACTCCCTAAAAAATCCAATTACTTTCCCTTTCCACCACTTAAAAGAAGTCACAAATTATCCAATACTTGGGGACTATTATCATATTTACAAAAATTTTGTCAATATCATGTGTAAAAATTAATTCTTGTGAATAGAATTACTTTCTCCCTATTGGTAATTAGAGTTGCATCTTTTCCTGTTTCTTTGCTCTTTAATTTCTTTGCCATAAATAAGCTCTTCATAAAATTGATCATATTTCTATTTGGTAATCTATTACTTTTATTATCTGTAAGTATAGAATCTTCATTGCATTCTAAAAACAAATTACTTTGTGATTTAAATGACAGATATTACAAGCTTATAGTAAGTTCCCTTCGTGTTCTATAAAGTGGCACAAACACTCCACTAGCAAGTACTGAAGCATTATTCCTGGCTTAAATGCAGAGTTAGATTCCGTCCAGCCTCTGATCATAGCATGCCCATCCATCACTTAGAACATGAGCTTCTTTTATGTGTTTTTCTATTTAAAGACATCTTAGTTAATGTATATTGTTTATTTATTGACATTGAATTCATGGCCTACAGTGCTAGAGCTCATTCCTTAAGGAAGCTTATCTGATAGATACATTATCTCCATAAAGCATATGGCACTAAGGCTGGGGGCTATTTTAAACAGTGGTGTCACCAACAAGTGGTACCAAAATGCCAAAAGCCTGGCATAATATACCATGGAAAAGGCACTTACTGTTTGAGCTTCTCCTGATTCAAACTCTGCTTGGAATATTCAACTGGCAGGAGTCAAATTTCTCCTTCTCAGTGCACCTCCAAGAATGGCTAGGAAAACACCATGAGTATTACTTTTAGAATTACAAATAATTTAGTGCATATGCAAATTTGCAAATACAGAATCTGAAAATAAAGAGGAAGGACTAACTATATTTTTCTTGATATGCCATATCTTCATGTTTTCATATGAAAAATTAAAAAAAAAGGAATGAAATTTGGGGAGAAGCTATCCCAACATTTCCTTTTTTTTTTTTTTTAAAAAAAAGATGTTTTCATATTTTTAGAGAGAGAAAGGCCTAGGGGGAGAGAGAGAAAAAGATCTATTGGCTGCCTCCTGCACACCCCCTACTGAGCAGGCTGTAATGTTTACTACATATAGAATCAAATGCTCTTAAAAAAATTTTTTTTACAATACACAACCATGTAGAAAATTACAAGATATCTGGCCACCATTTTCTGATTCTTAGGAACAACTAATGATTATATAAAATAGAAGTAAAATTAGCCATCATATTAATTATAAAACACATACCAAACAAAACAATAATGGAATCAATGTGATATAAAATCAACCTCAGTTTCCTGACGAATGAAAACTCACCAATGCTTGCTCGAGAAGTATTAATACAAAGGGGTCAGCTCAGGGACCAAGCCTTCCAAGCGTGGTGGCAGTAGCTCTCAGAAGTCTCCCCAACCAGGTAAGCTCCAAGCACACTCCCTGTGTTCTGAAAAGAGTGAGTTTGACTCCTTATATTGAGTCCCTGAAGACCACACCCATTTATTCCAGGTGATCAGATTTGAGAGGTCTTCAAAGAGCTGCTTTTTTCTAAGGGGAAAAGGATTAATTTAACACCTTTGCTAATCTCCCTAAATATACCTCTAGCAACATAATCTTATTAAGTTGCCAATTTTACAACAAAGCAACCCTCACCGGCTTCCTTTATATCTACATTTCTGGCCATCAGGAACTTTTACTTTTATCTCTAGCTGGTGAGGCTCTGTGGCTTGAGTGTAGGACTGTGGACTGAAGTGTCTCTGGTTCCATTCAGGTCAAAGGCCTGTGCCTTGGTTGCAGGCTGGATCCCGGGCCTTGTTTGGTTCCCCTGCAGGAGACAACCAACAGATGCATCTCTCTCACATTGATTTTTCTCTCTGTCTCTCCCCCTGCCTCCAACTCTCTCTAAAAAAATCAATGGAAAAATGTCCTCGGGTGAGGATTTAAAAGAAAAAGAAAAGGACTTCTATTTTTATCTTACAAGCAGATACAATGGATTATTTCATTAACTAGTGACTATAGCAAATGTCCAAAAACTTGGAAATATTTTATTGTGTTTACTTGGAAATATTTTAACTATGTTTTGTTATGTAGAAAGTGCTTTATTTATTGCTATAATTTTATTATTATTATTTCAATTCTCACCTTAGGATATTTTTTCATAGATTTTTTTTAAAAGAATGGAGGGTAGGGTGTAGGCAGAGAGATGGAGAGAGAGAGACAGAGTCAGAGAGAGAAAAACATAGACCTGAGAGGGACGCATGGATTGGTTGCCTTCTTTTCCTGCCCAGACCAGAGCAGAGGATCAAACCTTCAATCAATGTGCTTGACCTTTACCGGGAATCAAACCCTGGGTTGATGCTGTAACCACTGCACCAGAACAGCCAGGGTTGTTTTCTTATTTAATGTAAGAATACCTTGGCCACTACTATATTTTTTAAAATCCTCACTCAAGAGTATGTTTATTGATGAGAGAGAGAGAGAGAGAGAGAAACAGAGGAGAAAGAGAGAGAGAGGGAGGGAGAGAGGGAGAAAGAGAGAGAGAGAAACATCTATATGAGAGAGAAACATTGATAGGTTGCCTCCTGAATTCACCGTAACCAGGTATATAACCCACATCCGGGGTATGTGCCCTGACCAGAAATAAAATTCTTGTCCCGAAATCACCACTCTTGCTCTAAAATTGCTGCTCTGGTGCTTTGAGCATAGTTCAGTGTTTGAGCCTCAATTTATGAACCAGGAAGACATGGCAATGTGGGGTGAGGGCATATGCCTAGGTTGCAGGCTCAATCCCCAGTGGGGGACATGCAGGAGGCAGCCAATCTATGATTCTTTCTCATCATTGATGCTTTTTATCTTCTTCTCTCTCTCACTCCATTCCTCTCTGAAATCAATAAAAATACATTAAAATAATAAAAATCACTGCTCTGTCCTGCCATGGCTGTGGCTGTGGCTGTGGCTGTGGCTGTGGCCGTGGCTGTGGCCTTGACATCACAGATATTGTTAACATGTTCTTAAAATTAAAAGTCAAATTAACCATCTGGGTGCTCCCTGCGCAAGTCCTTAAGTGAAGCTTTCCCTGATACCCACCTCTATCCAGCCTGCTGCCTGCTGGTCTCCTTTAACTACTTAATTTATTGACTCACTGTAACAAGATGGCAACCCACCTCAATGGGGGAAAATGACAAAGAAAGAATATTTTTAAATGAATAATTCCTATCTGTACTCTGCCGAAACTTGCTACTTAAATCTGGATGCATCCCATCCTCAATATATTTCTCACTAGATAGCCCAGCTTTGGGAATGCAGAGTTTCTGTAAGAAATGGGAATTGTTACCTTGACTCTAAACTTGTGGTTTCCAATGTGGGGCACACGCCCCATATAGTGGCAATTTGATTTTTAAGGGGGGCAATTCAGGAATGAGTTATCAGCGGTGAATTTTTTTCATTACTTATTGTTCTAGGGGCCTCATATGCAGTATATAAATATATATTGTAACACATTTTTGCATTTCAGTTCTCTATATGTTTTGAAACTTTATTTGCTATTTTTTATATCACTTCCGATGATTTTTTTTTAACAATTTCTTAGTAATTTCTTCCTCCTTATTTCATCAGTCCTTTTGTGTTTTTATTTTTCTCTTTACTGGGTGTGAAGTCCTTTGGAAGCTTGTTTAGAGCAAATTAATGGCCTTTTAGGTTTCCTCCACGTGAATAGGAGTTCACTTTTTGAATAAGATGTCACAGCAGTGGCATGAAGGTTTCAGAGATGCTTAGGTGTGGCATGGCCACAAAAAGCTTGGGAACCATTGCTCTAAACCTTTTGCAACATATGTATGTATACTTAAAGTAGATGACGTTAGTAAGTTTGTACATTTATGATTATTGAAAATAGTCTTTTAACTCCAAAAGCACAATTACTCTCTCCTGGGGGTGCATAATCACACAAAACAAAGACAAAGGCCTTTTTTCCCTCCTATTTCTTTTTTTAAAAATATATTTTATTGATTTTTTACAGAGAGGAAGGGAGAGAGATAGAAAGTCAGAAACATCGATGAGAGAGAAACATTGATCAGCTGCCTCCTGCAAATCTCCCACTGGGGATGTGCCCGCGACTCAGGTACATGCCCTTGACCGGAATCGAACCTGGGACCTTTCAGTCCGCAGGCCGACGCTCTGTCCACTGAGCCAAACCGGTTTCGGCTCCCTCCTATTTCTTATCCAATTTTTCTAGCACCAGCTTTTCCTTAGTGAAGTACAAGAATATTATTAATTAAGAAAATATAAACTACTCCATCCCAGCCAGTGTGGATCAGTGGTTGGTCATCCACCCCTGCCCCCGAGCTCACTCTTTGGATTCCTGGTGAGAGCACTTGCTCAGGGTGTGGGCTCCATCCCCCCTGGGGGATGTGCAGGAGGCAGCCAATCAATGTTTGTGTCTCATCCCTGTTTCTCTCTCCCTTCTTCTCTCTGAAATCAATTTAAAACACACACACATAAAAGCAAAAAAAAAAGAATTAGTTGAACTCCATCAAAATTAAAAGATTTAAAAAAAAGTTCTGGGATACAGATTCTGATTGAGATGAAAAAAGACAATTAAAGTTAAATTGCTTGAAATTACATGACATAATGAAAATCAAAGTCAAATATCTTGAGCCAAGTGAGTGACTGGCATTGAATGTATAGCCTTCGGGACCCAGCACCTGGAGCTATAGATTTGGGAGAAATGCCTGAAACTCAAGCTATTTGGAAAAGGAAGGATGTCAGCAGAAGAGGGATTGTTCTTTATGCAGAAGAAAAGGGGGCGGGAGGGGGATGGAGTTGGTTAAATAGTTAAGAATGGCTTCTCCAGGTTGTGTGATTTCCTGGGTCTGCTTTCCATGTGTGTCACATGCTTATCAAGTCTTCTGCTCTAGACACAGTCATTGAGTCACAACCTGAGTCACATTTGCTTAGACCTTTGTGTCTCCAGGGCAGAGGAATAAAGTTCTAACTTTTCTTCCTTCAGAAAAATTAACTCAGACCTCCCACAAACTTCTGGAAAAAAGTTTCTGTGCCATCTGCCTAAATTACTGTATAGACCCAGTCACCATGGGTTGTGGGCACAGCTTCTGTTGTTCGTGTATCTATGTATCCTGGGAGAAAGCAGAAAGCCCTACTTGTTGTCCTGTGTGCAAAGAACTATTAGAGCAGAAAAACTTCAAAACCAATATTATCCTGAAAAATCTGGTGTCCATGGCCAGAAAAGCCAGTCTGCGGCAATTCCTGAGCCCTGAGGACAATAGGTGTGGGCTGCACAAGGAGGCAAAGCAGATCTTCTGTGTAGACAACAAGAGCCTGCTGTTTGCACTGCTCTAGCTCTCAGCAGCACCAGGCTCTCAGATACTGCTCCGTGGAAGAGGCTGTTGAGGAACACAGGGTTAGTGGTGCCCTCAGAGCACTTTGAATGCTGGAGGAGAGTACAGCAAAGAGATGAAGGTTCAATCTCCTCCTTTCTGACTGCATTGATACCCACTTCAGAATCAATAATGAAGCTGTGAGGAAATGCGCTGGTTTACCTGTCTTCATGGACATTGCATTTAATGGGAGAGTAATTAAGTTAATGATCATCATTACTTTGATGACTCAGCATTGTACTCAAGGCACTGGAAAGCCCTCATTTGAGAAAGAGTCAGTGGTGTGGAAACTGCAAATGCAAAAGGATTTCTTATGGGGTACATATTAGCTAACATGCCACAAAAGGAATAGGATAACGTACATTGGAATTAGCAGGGGACAAGTACTAGTATCACTAGCTCTAAATGCTGGTTCAAGATGCCTCACTACCTGGGAAGTAGCCATGCTAAGTAAACTTCTGGTCAGTTTCTCAGGACAAATGACTACATTGCATTGTGTGGTTCTATAGGCTGAAACCTTAAATTTATCATTAGTGAGGGAAAGTAGGGACACATCATGATCCTTCTCTACCTAAAGTACTTTAATCTAACCTGCCCTGATTATCTCCATTGCTTAGGATCTGAAACTTAAATGTATTTGCTTCTATGGTGCTAAAATTCAATTTTCTTTCTTTTTTTACAGAGGAACCTCTCAAATCAAATGAGATCTTTATGAAAAAAGATTCAAGAAATTAAAAACAAAATCTCAGTAAAGATGGAAGAATACCTGACTATTGGATGGTAAGTATAAGACTGTACTTCCCTGTGAATCAGGCTGACATAGACATGACAGGAAAAGGATCTGAGAACAGCAATTTAAGGTGTATGCCTACAATGGTGAGAAGTGGAAGTGCAAGAGCTAGAGAATTGCTTTAAGTAGAAGAAAATGTAACATGCTAAACTAAAAGAAAACTGAGGAAAAGAAGTAAAGAAAAGAAAAGACTCTCCATAACTTTGGAGAGGAAATAGAAGGAACATATCTCAACATAATAAAGGCCATATATGACAAATCAACAGTGAAGATCATACTCAATGTGTGAAAGCTGAAACCATTTGCCCTAAGAATAGGAAAAGGACAGGGATGTCCATTTTCATGACACTTGTTCAATACTAGAAGCCTGGTGCACAGATTCATGCACATTGCAAGGAAATTAATTAGAAGGTGGCCCGTGGAGCGGGACTGGGCGAGATGGCCAGGACATTCCCTAGAGCCAATCCCCTGTGGCCCCTCCCCAGCTGACCACACCTGTGGTGGCACCAGGGCTCAAAGGGCAACTGTGGAATGAGCAGGATCCCTGTGGCAGGTGAAGTCCCTCAGCCTGGCCTGTGGGGATTGGGCCAAAACCAGCAGTTCCACATCCCCTGAGGAGTCCCAGAGTGGTAGAGGGCACTCTGCAAAGTTGCTGTTGTCAGCAGCTCCTGTGGTGAGCATAAGCTCCCTGGTGATCAGTGCATGTCATAACTATTGGCCAGTTGGCCGGTTGGCCAGTTGCTTAGCCTTTTACAGACTAGAGGCCTGGTGAACGAAATTTGTGCACTGGAGCGAGGGGTCCCCCAGCCTGGCCTGTGCCCTGTCACAGTGCGGAAGCCCCATGATAGATTGCCTCAAAGAGGTAGGCCCCGCCCACTCATCCAGGGCTCCTCGATGGATTGCCCTAAAGAGGTAGGCCAGAGCTGGGGGTCCCGCCTTTGCATTGTGTGGAGCCTGGAGGTGAAACCCCCAGGACCCCCAGGCAGGTCTTGCCAGACCCCCAGTCAGGCTGTGCCTCACAGAGCTGGGAGGCAGCATGACTCCCAGTCAGGCCTCGCTGGACCCCCAGGCAGGCCTCGCCACATGGAGCTGGGGGATCTTCCTCTTCTTGGCTCTACACACAAAGCCGGGAGGAGGCGAGACTCCTAGGCAAGCTCCATGTTGCACATGCAGCATCAAGCCCCCCACCCCCGCCCCACCTGCACACGCCTGCTGTGCACGCAGTCATCTTGTGGGCATCATGGCATGATGACCACTTAGGCTTTTATTAGTAAGGACTAGAGGCCTGGTGCACAAAAATTTGTGCACTGGGGTGCGGTCCATCAGCCCAGCCTGCCCCCTATCACATACTGGGAGCCCTCAACGGATGTCCTACTGATGGCTTAGACCCGCTCCCTGCTCCCCTTGGGGAGTAGGCCTAAGCCACAGTCTGGCCTCCCTTTATGGGAGGTTACCAGGCTGATCAGGGGAAGGCAGCAGCCCCATCACCCCGCTGTTGCAGCCATTGCCAGTCACCGCAGCCACCAAGGTATTTTCATCAACACGGATTCCAGTCCCTTCACCATGAAAAAATGACAACTTTCTTTAGGCATTTTCAAGATGTGTCTTTCACAGGATATGACATTTCTTTTTTTCTTTTTTTACCCTCACCTGAGGATATGTTTCCATTGATTTTTAGAGAATGTGGAAGAGAAAGGGAAAGACAGAGAGAAACATCAAAGTGAGAGGAACACTTTGATTGGTTGCCTCCTGCATGAGCCCTGACCTGGGTCCAGGCCAGGGAAGAGCCTGCAACCTAGGTACATGCCCTTGGTCAGAATTGAAACCAGACCCTGCAGTGGGCAGGCCGAGGCATTATCCACTGAGCCAAACTAGCTAGGGTAGGATATGACATTTCTTAGCCCTCCAGCAGTGGACTTTCCTTTCTTTCTCCAGGAGTGTGGTAAAAACCCTAGATCACCTTTTTGGATTCTTATTACCCAAGTTACTAAGAATATTACCAGTGGTATACAGGGAGCTTAGCCAATGAGCAGTCAGAAAAGGTGTTTCCTCTGTAGTTCACACCAATTGCCAGCTCGGCCCCTGCACAGGCTTAACACCTCTGGCCAAGTCATTAGGCCTGGGCAGGGGACCCCCAGCTCCCAGTGATTGCCAGCTCTGCCCCTATCCAGGCCTAATGCGTGTGGCCGAGTCCTTAGGCCTGGGCACGGGACCTTCAGCTCCCTGTCATCACTGGCTTCACCCCTGCTCCACATGATTGCTGGCTCTGCCCCTACTCCCCGCCATCACTGGCTCCCTCCTTGCTCCCTGCCATCACCGGCTCCACCCCTGCCCAGGTCTAATGCCTCTGACCAAGGTGTAGGCCTGGGAAGGGGACACCCAGTTCCCCGCCATCACTGGCTCCGTTCTGCTCCCCGCCATTGCCGGCTCCATCCTGCTCCCAGCCATCACAGGCTCCGTCCTGCTCCCCACCATCACTGGCTCCGCCTCTGCCCAGGCCTAACACTCTGACAGAGGCATTAGGCCTGGGCAGGGGACCCCTCAGCTCTGATTACAGGCTCCGATCTCTGCTGGGCGCCTACATATGCAAATTAACCACTATCTTTGTTGGCAGTTAATTTGCATATTGTGCTGATTAGCCTATGGGAGGTGTAGCGAAGGTATGGTCAATTGCCATGTTTGTCTATTATTAGATAGGATAATACTGGAAGGCCTAGACACAGGGATCAGTCAAGAAGAAATAAAGGGCATCCAAATTGGAAAGGAAGAAGTAAAACTCTCATACTTTGCAAATGACATGCTGTTGTAAATAGAAAACCCTAAAGACTCCATCAAAAAAATACTAGATTTAATAAATGAATTTGCCAATATAGCAGGATACAAACTCAACACCCAAAAATCAATAGCTTTTTTATACAGCAATAATGAATTCTCAGAGAGAGAAACAAAACAAATAATGCCATTTATCATTGCAACAAAAAAAAATAAGATAGTTAGGAATAAACTTAACCAAGGAGGTAAAAGACTTGTACTCAGAAAACTGAAGGACATTGAAAAAAAGACATAGAAGAAGATATATACAAATAGAAGATTATGTTGTGTTCATGCATTGGTAGAATTAACATCCTTAAAATGTCCATACTACCAAGGTGCTCTACAGATTCAATGCAATCCCTATGAAAATACCCACAGCATATTTCACAGATCTAGAACAAATACTCCAAACATTTACAGAAACCAAAAAAGATACCAAATAGCTGCAGCAATCTTATGAAAGACGACAAAATTGGAAGAATCACAATACCAGGTATCAAGTTATACTACAAAGCCACTGTGCTCAAAATAGCCTGGTACTGGCCCAAGAACAGGAATATAGATAAATGGACCAGAACAGAGACCCCCAAAATCAACCCAAGCCACTATGCTTAATTAATATTTCACAAATGAAGCAAGAGCATGCATTGGAGCAGAGGCAGTCTCTTCAATAAATGGTGTTGGCAAAATTAGACAGATACAAGCCAAAAAAAATGAAACTAGACCACCAAGTTATACCATACACAAGAAGAAACTCAAAATGGATAATAGCTTTAATGTAAGTAATTAAACATAAAAATTCTAGAAGAATCTATAGGCAGCAAAATCTCAGAAATCTCTCTAGCAATATGTATAGGGATATATCTCCTAGGGCAGTGGTCGGCAAACTGCAGCTCGCGAGCCATATGCAGCTCTTTGGCCCCTTGAGTGTGGCTCTTCCTAAGCCTTAGGAGTACCCTAATTAAGTTAATAACAATGTACCTACCTATATAGTTTAAGTTTAAAAAATGTGGCTCTCAAAAGAAATTTCTATCGTTGTACTGTTGATATTTGGCTCTGTTGACTAATGAGTTTGCCGACCACTGACCTAGGGCAAAGGAAACAAAGGAGAAAATAAACAAATGACACTACATCAAAATAAAGTTTCTACACAGCACAAGAAACCATCAACAAAACTAAAAGGGAGCCTACTGTCTGGGAGAATGTATTTGGCAATGATACATCTGATAAAGTGTTAATATCCAAAATATGTAAGGAACTCATGCAACTTAACAAAAAGAAAACAAATAATGGACAAAGGACCTAAATAGATACTTCTCCAAAGTGGACATACAGGTGGCCAAGAGATGTATAAAAAATGCTCAAAGTCACTGATCAACAGACAGATACAAATTAAAATGACAATGAGGTATCACCTCACACCTGTCAGAATAGCTACCATCAACAAATGAACAAATGACAAGTGCAGGCAAGGATATAGAGAAAAGGAAACCCTAAAACAATGCTAGTGGGAATGCAGACTGGTATAGCCATTATGGAAAACAGTATGGAGTTATTAAAAATTAAATATGGCCCTAGCCCATTTGGATCACTGGATAGAGCATCGGCCTGGGGACTGAAGAGTCCCAGGTTTGATTCCGGCCAACGGCATGTACCTTGGTGCAGGCACATCCCCAGTACGGGGTGTGCAGGAGGCAGCTGGTCAATGCTTCTCTGTCATCGATGTTTCTAACTCTCTATCCCTCTCCCTTCCTCTCTGTAAAAAATATATATTTTTTTTAAATAAAAATAAATAAAAATTAAGTATGGAACTGCCACCTGACTCAGTGATCCAACTTCTAGGAATATATCCTAAGAAACCCAAAGCCAGAAATTATGTATATTCACATATGTTCATAGAAGCACAACTTACAATAGCTAAGATCTGGAAAATGCCCAAGTGCCCATCTTTAGATGAGTGGATAAAAAAGCTTGGCACATTTATAGCATGGAATACTATGCAGCAGTAAAAAAGAAGGATCTCTTACACTTTGAGACAGTATGGAGGGTCTGGAGAGTATTATACTAAGAAAAATTAGCCAGTCAGAGAAAGACAAGTATCACATTATCTCACTCAAATGTGGAATCTTAATTAACAAAATAAAGTGATGAACAGAGTGGATCCAGAGATATAGAAGCATGAAAAAGAGTGTAGAATCTCAGAGGGAAGGCGGGGGAGGGTGGAGTGTGGGTGACGATCAACCAAAGAACTAGAAAGCATATATGCATAACCCATGGACACAGACAATAGGGTGATGAAGGCCTGGGGCAGGGGGCGGGGACAGGCTGGAGGGGTTCAATGGGGAATAAAAAGGGACATATTTAATACTTTCAACAAAAAGATTACAAAAGAAAACCATGGTGGCAATGACAGGCACACGTATCCTGGGCTTGCCTTTCCCCTTTGTGACCTCTCGCCAGGGCCCTGCTTGCTGGGAGTGGGGCTTTCCTGAGCTCTCCTGTTTCTGAGGACTGCTTTCCTGATTTGTACCTGGCAGGCTCCATGGAGAGTGCCTGGGGAGGAGAGAACTCTCCAGGCACCTGCTGTTTCCTGCTCTTCACCTCAGTCAGGCTCAGCGGCTTCCTGGGCATTTCTCCCACTCCTGCCCTGGTGTCCTGGCAGCTGCAGGTTTTCTGTGCTGTGGGGGCAGAAAGGGGCCTCCCTGCACCTAGGGTTGTGTGGGACAGCACAGACTCCACTCAGAGGCCTCTGCAGGCACTCTTTTCCTCTCTGAAAATCAATAAAAATATATTTTAAAAAATAACAGGGTGTTAGCTTTCACATATAACATATGTGAAACTTTGTTAAATTTTAATTTTTGTTACTCAAGGATTTACTGTAAAGTGATATCATTTTATACCTTCAACTTTCTGTAATTTACAAAAAGATGGCTGTCACAGGAAAACAAAACAAAAAACAAGCAAACAGGGCCTTGGGTACACGTGCTCAGTTTTATAAGGTATTTACTGGAGCTTTGGATGGCCTACCACTCCCCAACTCCAGGGTCTCTGGGATGACAGGGCCCTTAGGAATTAGTTTAACTAGCAGCCTGCCCCTCAGGCAGCAGCTGTGAAGATAAACTGGTTTCTGCTGTGTGCTGCACCAGCACGGCCAAGGGTGAACCTGAGGAGGGGCAGTGAAGGATTGAAGAAAAGACAGACAAGAGAATACAGCTGGGGCTGGGTGTATCTCCTGTGCCTGGATGAGGACACAAAAGCCCTAGCCTGCAAGCCAATGCTTTATTTTATAGTCTGATTAAAACAAGGGTCGATTAACATGTATACAAATGCTCTTGTTTTGGCAACACTTGCTGCATCTCCCACAGCCTATTAGCTACTTAGGAAGGAATTAGGGAGGGCTACAAGGTCAGGCTTAATTATGCTGGGAGATCTCTGCCCTCCAGGCTGAGACTTGTTTGTAGCCCTGCCACAGGTCAGCAGGAGGCTTGACCCTAGCAGTGGTTCTCAAGCTTCCTAATGCCACAACCCTTTAATACAGTTCTTCATGTTGTGGTGACCCCCAACCATAAAATTATTTTCGTTGCTACTTCATAACTGTAATTTTGTTCATTATGAATCGTAATGTAAGTATCTGATATGCAGGATGTATTTTCATTGTTCACGACCCATAGATTGAGAACCACTGCTAGAGCCTCTCCCTACAGGGCCGTTTACTTTCAAATCAACATAAGGGCTCAGTGGTCACAGTTTGATTCCTGGTCAGGGCACATGCTCTGGTTTCAGGTTTGATCCCTAGTGTAGGGCATGCGCGAGGCAACCAACCAATGATTATTTCTCATCATTGATGTTTCTATCTCTCTCTCTCCCTCTCCCTTCCTCTCTGAAATCAATAAAACATTTTGAAAAATCAGCATAAGGGATTTTGTTCATATCTGTAAAATCCCTTCACCATGGCTCTTCAATTACATTAAATAGCCAAGAGAAGGTGTGTATAAGCTTCAAGATGGCTGCCCCTCATTCCCATTCTGCTCCTTCTGCCTGGCCACCTTGGCAGTCAGAAACCATCCTTAGGTTAAATGTCACGATATATACATTACATTTATAATAGTGGCCCAGTGCACAGATTTGTGCACATTGAAAGGAAATTAATTAGAAGAAATATTTTAATATGGCTATTCGCCCTTGCTCTATAATAGAAGTGTCAACCAAATTCACAATTGACAATGACAAATCGAAACATCAGCTGCCTCCTGCACGCCCCCCACTGGGGATGTGCCCGCAACCAAGGTACATGCCCCTGACCGGAATCGAACCTGGGACCTTTCAGTCCGTAGGCCGACGCTCTATCCACTGAGCCAAACCGGTTCGGCAGAAGAAATATTATTATTATTATTATTATTTTTTTTTTTTTAAATATATTTTATTGATTTTTTACAGAGAGGAAGGGAGAGAGATAGAGAGCCAGAAACATCGATGAGAGAGAAACATCGATCAGCCGCCTCCTGCGCATCCCCCACTGGGGATGCGCCCGCAACCCAGGTACATGCCCTTGACCAGAATCGAACCCGGGACCTTTCAGTCCGCAGGCCGACGCTCTATCCACTGAGCCAAACCGGTTTCGGCAGAAGAAATATTTTAATATGGCTATTCGCCCTTGCTCTATAATAGAAGTGTCAACCAAATTCACAATTGACAATGACAAATCGAAACACACACATGTGATTGGTGCCAGCGAGAACTTTGTATTGTGCATGCCTGAGTCAACTTAGCCTTTTATAGATATAGAATAAATGTGCTTAATTAGACCTGCTTTCTGATGTAGCTAAACTTTTTCCAGCCCAGTGAAGCACCCCACCTTCTCTTTCAGGTAATTGTCAGCAACATAGCAGTAAATATCAACATGAAGCAGATTATTATTGTAGATCACTTAGGGAGAACAAAGGGTAAAATATAACTGCAGCAGTGTTTGACTATATTCTGTGCAATGAAGAAACTTGAAGTCCTTTTCAAGCTCCACCATTTCTTCCTTCTTTCTTTTCAGTCAAGTCAAGTTTTTAAGCTTTCTTAATTTCCATTTTGTGGCAAATGAAAAGAAAACAGGATTCTATCTAGTTTCTTATCTAACTACTTCAGGACTTCTGTGAGGATCAAATGAGATGAGGCATGGAAAAATGCTTCACAGACATTTGGTTAAAGTGTGAAATGTTTGCACCTGGCTATAAAGCAAGTCGTGTTCCTGGGCTGAAGAAATTGCAAGGAGGCTAGTCATCACTAGGGAGAAGAAGCCCAGGCATTGCTACAGGATGTCATTACTCAGAGCTCACAGTGACTGTTTCCAGGCTGGGCTGCATTTTGTGCCAAGGGGTCTTGGCAGCATCAGCTGCGATTTGGTGGGCTGTCGCTCTGGGGTGGTGGCGGGGCCTGTGTCCCACTTTGGGGAAGCCGAGTGTTGCTTTGTGGGCACCAGGTCCTCGGGTGCCTTTTCTCTGTAAATGACCAGTGCCCGTCACAGCAGCTCCTGAATTGAACATCTGCTCCTTAGTGGTCAGTGCACATCATACCAACTGGTCGGGCAGACACAGCATATTAGCCTTTTATATACTAGTA